>NC_088419.1:16303325-16603325 GCF_034236695.1 Oncorhynchus nerka | reverse complement strand
CTGCTGATTCTGCGGTTGACCCACCCTACAGAGAGGGGGGGGCTGTGGTATGTACCATCAGAGACTACCATGCCAACCCCTCTCCTCTAGCCTTCATTGCACTAAAAGGATCCCTACTACCCCCCTCTTCTACTCCAGGAAATATTCCTGAATGGTAGCTGTTAATGTTTGTTTATTTTAAATTGCCCCTCCCCTTAACAACGGCCATTGCATTTGTTGTGGTCGTCGTCGCTCTCTATCTATGTTAAAGTCATGGAGACTTTACTCTGTCTGTCTTCGACAGTATTCTGAACTGACTGACTGCAGGGGAATCTTCTTGTTTACACTAGCGGCCCTCCGTCTGGGCCTAAAGGGACACTGGCGACGATGTCAGGCTCTGGTTAGGACTGTTTCCACAACATGTGGTTGGGGGTACCTGGTTCTGGAACCAAGGGGGGGAGGAGGACACAGCGGAGGAGGAACAGTGCCCATACGCTGATGACAGAACACTGATGGCACATTGGGACAGCACTCTGATCCGATCCACCCTGAAAACAAACTCCCCTCACACCCTCTCCACCCCCTGTCCTCACTCGTACACACAGAGCAGAGTGGATCTCTGTCCACATAGGAACGTCTCGGCGAGCCAAACTGAAAAAGGAGGACGAAGCTGAATTTACCCCCATTGGACTCCATACTGTAGTTTTACAAATATCTAAGTAATGGGGTGGGGAATGACATAATAAAAATATTATTTTTATAGATGTGGCTACCCTAATGCTCTGCATTCTAAATTTGAGATTTTGGCTTACACACTCATAGGTGTCGTTACTGTAAATTTACAGCATAACCCCCCCTTATATATATATAATTGATGTTGCGCTGCTCCACGATAACGGAGTTTCGACAGCAAATCACTATTAGTGGTCAGATTTTATTTCAATTTTAAATGACTTGAACTGTTGTCCTTCGTCATGGGTATGTTTATTCTTGTACATAACAAAGCTGAGGAAGAAATTCAATGTTGTGAGGGACTGCAACCGATGTTATCTCTCTCTTGGTCTGTACTATTTCTGATTTGTTTTTAATTTTGAAATATCATAAATGTTTAAAGAACAAGAAAAAAATGAGGAAGAGAAAGCTAACGGCTTTTGAGACAAGTCACTTCCCTGTTCCTTGACCTCTGACCTGGATGTTATTCATTCGCGCTTCATGAATACAGAGGGCTCGGCCAGGCTCTCATCTCCTGCACTGTCACACTGCTCATTGATACACATATGGCCCTGTTGGAATACTTCTGAAATGCATCCTTTCCTTTCTATCTTTCTTGACATAATCACAGCTCTGAAGTGGTTGGATTGGTGGAAGTAATGGGACAGGGACATAGGCCCCTCCCCCCTAGGCACTGAATGATTCCCACTTGGAGATGTTAAAAGGACTTGATTGATGTGTGCAGTATATGGCAAATCTCCCACCTAGCCTATTAAAGATATTGCCAATTTACTGATCTCTATCCAGTCCTTTTAGGTCTTAGGGGGGTACCAAGAAGCTGTCGATTGGTAGGGTATTATGTTTTGATTTGAAACTAGACCATCCAGTAAGAAATCACTCTTCACATTGGAGGGGAATTCAGACACGGCCCAGCAATTATGCACCAATTCTCTCCCAAAAGTTGTTTTAATAATACCATGTTTTAAAAAAAAATCAAAACATCTATATAAACACACCTAAGAGGTATTATGCTTTAGATGAACAGCTACAATCATGATGTCTAAGGAATGCAAATGGAATGCATTTTAGTCATGACTTACCTCTTAAACTGTGGATAATACTGTCCAGTAACAGGCTGTGTATGAAAGGTAGAAGGCTGGCTGGTTCGTACATTTTTAGCGGTCATCTTTGTGCCGGTCCCGTGAGATTGCTTTTCAATGTGAGAGAGTGACACAAAATGAAGCTTCATCTTTTTTTTTTTTTTTTTTTTTAACTGTCTCCAAAGAAAGGCAGGGGGAAATCATATTTTCTAGATATGGTTTTAGGAAAGAAAAACAATGACAACGTTAAGAATTTTAACAAACGACAGTAGAAACTCTGTAATTTTCCATTTTGTACTCCTCCCTTTCTTCCTAGCTACACAGCCATTTTACAACACAAAGAACTTGTGCTGGAATAAAAGTGATGGTCATAAAGATCCTGATAGCTTGTCTGTTTTTTCCTCTGCCTCATTCTCTCTGCCTCATATTCTCTCTGCCTCATGTTCTCTCTGCCTCATTCTCTTTGCCTCATACTCAGTATTTGATGTTGGTTTTTGAAGTGTCTGACGCACCCCTTTTCAGATGGCACACTAACTTCTGTTGGAGTTTTATGTAAATAAATTTTTAAATATATTTATATACATTTTATTAGGAGCCATTATCTCACTAATATACTGAGAATGTGTAGAGAGGGTGAATTACAGTATGTCACTCTCATAGAATGTGTGATATACTAGTGAGCTATTGAGACCTGATTGAACTTAGACTGCGGTGCATGAGGCATTTTTAATGAAGGCCTACTCCTTCATTTGAAGAAGAAAAAAAAACAATTGCAGCTCAGCCATGTCTCAAGGTGAGGAAAGAACTAAAAAATAACAACAGGAGAGCGTAACATTAGTGAATCAAACTCTTTCACAATGTATTTGTATTTTTTTCTATGTCTTGGAGTGGTATGAGTAAGCAAACCCCTGTCTCCCACACCGAAACCCAGCACAATAAATAGTGATTTATGGTGCTCTGATTGCATCTGTCAGGTTTATTGTCAGGCTTATTTCCTCATTTTCTATTGATATAGGCACTGATAGTGATGCCGTTGCCGCAGGGCGGTCTCCAGGTAACTAAAGCCTGTCCTTGCTTTTGGTCTCTGCTCTTTGTTTAACCGTGGCATCTGTCATTTGGCCACAGGGACCCAACGGTTTACATTACAGATCCTCTTTCAGCTCTGAAACGGGTCGTCCTTAGGATAGAAAACCCTTCAAACCGAGGAAGCACAACTAAATTCCTTCATAGATTTTAATTTCCCATTCCAAAACGTTTTGCTATGCTGTGCCATTCTGAACAGAGCCCATATTAGAGGAAGTGAGTGAATGCCACCACGTTTCTTCCTGGTGTGTATTAACATTATAGAACATTGCAGATAGTGTCAGCTTTATTAATTACAATTTTATGTCCAATTCTGCATGACAGAATATCGTGCCTGTTCTACAAAATACATCTCTATCTGAAAATGTCACATTTCGCACCCTTTCTGAACAGACACTTGCTCTATCTACACAGAGTATCTGTCACTGCAGACTTTTCTTTATCCTTCTAGGCTTATCATTTGGCACAGGACTGAATTACTAAGATTGTTGCATTTATTTGTTGCCAGGTAGGCATAAACCACTATGGGGCGAGGTCATGAATGAGAGGCCTTGTGGTCACTTGTTAAACTAAGCCGCCTGACTGGCAGATGTAGTAAAATGTTACATCATGTATAGGATGATAAACGAGGAACTAGAGCAAGGGCGGCCTGGCTTGTCATCGCCATAGCAGCTGGAGTGATGGGGGAAGGGAGGAGGAGGGGGGCCGGGTCTCTGCGAGAGCCACATGGCTGCAGGCAGCCAATGGGTAGCCAGGGCCTAGGCACTGGGAAGTGAGCTGGAAAATGGGATTAAAGATGCACAGGAGAGACTATAAGGACCCTGCTGACCTGCAAAACGACTAATCTGGGATTCACACCAGAGCGTCATCTCCATACCAAACGACTGAGGGAGGACCAAAGTCAGACCAGGGATCTCCTTTCTTCACAACGTGTCAGAGCTGTGCATTTTCATGGCCAGCGTAAGCCAGAGACTACAGAATTAATATTAATAATCTACATTTACAACAACCCCATACATATTCTTCTCTGAAGGCCTAGTAATTTTCTGTTTTACACATGTGAAAGGTGTAGGATGAAGTTGCCGCTAGACCAGGGATGGGCAACTGGCAGCCGGCCACCCTTGTGTATATGTATATATATGATGTGGGTACGCAGAACCATGAGCCACTGTGGTCCCTCGTGATGAATAATGTTTTTTTTTGTGGCCCCCTCCCTCATCAAAGTTGCCGATCCCCGCCCTAGATGCTGATCTAGGTTCAGTTTTGCATTTCCCCCACTGATGGTTAGGATTAGGGGAGAGGAAGCTTATCCTAGATCTGTCCCTTGAGGGAAACTTCACCCCGGAGCCAATGTGAACACATCAGTGTAGAAACAAACACGTACCGGTATGTTCTTAACTGCACACAGACTCCACCATGCCCAGCCGCAGGTAAGCTAGGCTATAGCATCGCCCCCAGAATGCCTGCAGTGACAGGTACACTAAATGCATCACAAGCATAGCTCCACAGGGTACCATGTCTTCATGCTCGACTGCTCTGGTCTGGTTGATAAATGTTGTGGTTCGTGGCTGCTCCCCTTGAGTCAGCAAACACTAAAACTTGGAAAAGGTGGGGGCAGGGTGATCTGCGGGGGGGAAGGCCAGGGTGATCTGCGGGGGGTGATCTGCGGGGGGGTGATCTGCGGGGGAGGCCAGGGTGATCTGCGGGGGGAAGGCCAGCTGCAGCCACCAGCTCCGCCACCTTCCATGCCCAGTGACACCAAAGACCCACCAACTCCTCGGATAGGGGCATGTCCGGTACACACACACATGCAGATACATAAACACACATACGCAGTACACAAGCATATACACATTGACACACACGGTATATAAAAAGACGAAAGGATATAGACAAGAAAACTGACTGACACCCCTGTTGTGATCGTGTGCCATTCAAACGGGGTCCACTGTCTCTCCCTCCTAGCTCTTGGCCCTCAGAGAGATGGGTAACATCTAGCGTGGCCCCCCAAGGGGCCCTAGTCGCCCCCGGCAGTCATTGTTGTTTTGGTTGTCAGATCCACATTAAGCACCCCAACTTTCCTGACTTGCTTACAGAAAGAGGGACGCTGGTACCATAACAGCCCCTCTGTAGGAAATGACCTTTGTGTTGACAGACAGACACTTTTACATCGCACCGTGAGCCCTGCCATGTCCTCCTGACGTGTGTGTGTGTACGACGCAGTGTGACGGCAGGAGAGAGAGACGAGTGACACGGGGGTAATTCGAAGTTGCCTGTCACCACGGTATGCCCCTAGAGGGACTCTGCAGGTGGCCTTGTTAATTACATGACACCGCTGCTGAGGATTGATACCGTGTTTTGCTGGATCTTGATTCCCGATAGCCTCCCCTGTGTGCATGAGAGGGCGCCATGGAAACAGCCCTAGTGGCAATGACCTTTTTGGGGCAATTAATAAGTGCACAGGTATAATTGGAATTAGATATTGTTGTCGCAAACTAGCCTGTCTACATGGGCCCCTGTCTTTCACAGAGTGCATCACAACAGGGAAGATGCTTGGTGATATGATGACAACGACGAGATCATTTCACACTAACAAGTTCAGGGTCATGCACATTAGGCACTAAACAGAAGAAAGTGGACTGAAACGGAAGGAATACCTGCACGTGTCCAATGAGAAATGCTAATTTTTTGTTTTATGTTGTAAAATGTTTTGCGATGGTGTTGCATGAATGAATATGACCCAGGTAAAGGGCTATTGATATCCCCGGATGGAGTGTGAGGTCTCTGTTTCGAGTTTCAACGTACCTCACAGTAATCAATACGCTCTGCAGATTTCATGGGTGCCTATCATCTAGCCTAGCTGGCCCACTCAACCTTAGAACAAACGCCAAACAACCGCCCTGTCAATGGAGGCAGTAAATCAATGAGCAGTGTTGTGTTGTAGGGTATCACTTTCTCTGTGATGAGGGTAGATCAGTTGATCACAAAAATGTGGCACTTGCTATGTGAGGTCAACTGCTAACAATGTCTAACACAGTGATTTATGATGCAGACTGATAATCATATTCATCATTGCTCTGGGACTGTGGGACAGACAGAGAACTCAGCCTGGCTGCCACATGTTCTCACAATGACAAGCTAAGCAGCAGAAAATGATTATAAAGTCAATGAGGCATATGTAAAAAATATTTTTTTAAACACCCAAGAGTGCTCTGGGCTGTCTGTATCTTGATATCCACTAGAATCTGAGTGGAATTGTAGAGTTCACGAAAATAATGTTTTTTTATTTACACTGGATATTCTATTCTCTTTTATTATATTTTGTTTTATTATATTCTGGCATAGATGGACCTAATGTACTTTGATAAGTTATCAGATAGATGTGTGGAAGTACTAGACAATCACTCGAAGCTATTCTATTCTAACTTGCATGGACAGTGGCCACCTTCAGTTTTCAGTTTCATGGGGCAGGATAAAAGTAGAGTTAGCTTTTTCTGCCACCTTGTGGTGAGATACACACGTAGTGGCAGGTAGCCTCGCGTTTAAGTGCGTTGGGCCAGTAACTGAAAGGTCGCTAACTGAAAGGTCACTGACTCGAATCCACGAGCTGACTAGGCGAAAAAATCTGCCGATGTGCCCTTGAGCAAGGCACTTACCCCGTAATTTCTCCTGTAAATCGCTCTGGGTTAAGCGCGTCTCCTACATGACATGTGGGGTTCTGTGTACTTATTACATTACTACATTTTAATTTGGACAAATGCGGTATGCAAATCTATTTCCCACGTAATCGTACTGTCTTTGATAGAACGTTTCCGTCACTGAGGTATCATCAGAACGGTTCCCGTCGGCAAAATATGTATTCCCCTTTAAACAACCGCGCCAAATCTCGCGGGTTTCAGATGCCTAGCAACCAGCAGCTTGTGTCTTCATTACAGCCAATCAGAGTATTCTATACGTAGTAGACGGACCAATCACATTGAAGAATTCTGGCACCAATTTGAAACCACCGCAAGGAATCCCTGTTTCCTTTTCGTCGCTTGTGTTATCAACATAAAACACGTTGTTTTGACGAGTAGTTAGCAAGCAATTTTATCAATACGTTATCGGAGAGATATAGTCAGCATTTACGTTTGCTAACGATATTTTAAGAAAGAAAACGTCCAGAATAGTCGTTATTGCTTTCGATAGCTGCGTTAGCTACCTTGCATTGCATTCTGCATTTAGCTAACTAGTTCTATACTAGTAACGTTAACGTTCGCTACGACAAAATGCCATCTCGTGTTGAAGATTATGAGGTGTTGTATACCATAGGGTCAGGGTCTTACGGAAAATGTCAGAAAATACGGAGGAAATCTGATGCCAAGGTAAGTGTTTCCGCCGTTTAGTAAGGCGTTGTTCGACCAACGTTAGCTAGCTATGTTTGCGTTGCATGCTCTCATTGCACCTGTCAAGGTAACCAGAGCCAGTGCGTAACGTTTGCCTCTGGGGGATGCTCTTGAGACGAGACAAAAGGTGTCCCCGGACATATTTTATTTTAGAAATTACCTCATTGGACATTAAGCGGGGAACAACACCAGGACTCCCCACATCAACAATACTAAAGCATTTGCCATGTTTGCCTACAACTGTGAGGAACTGTGTGGTTTTATGATATGGCTCGTGTTTATATAGCTAACTATACATATGAACCACACTGCTAACATTTAGCTAAACCAGGATTTGACGTAAAACCAACAGGTAGCTAGCAAGTACACTATGTATGTTTATCTTTAAAATGTTTCCCAACATCAACAAGCTTTGGCCAATCAATACATGTTTAGTTCTGTTGTCTGGGTTTCGTCATAGATTCTAGTTTGGAAGGAGTTGGACTACGGCACAATGGCTGAGAGCGAGAAGCAGATGCTGGTGTCCGAAGTCAATCTCCTGCGTGAACTGAAGCATCCAAACATTGTGAGATATTATGACCGTATCATTGACCGGACCAACACCACACTGTACATCGTTATGGAGCACTGTGAAGGCGGTGACCTCTCCAGCCTCATCACTAGATGCATCAAAGAAAGGTGTGTGTGTGTTTTGTGCTGACCTTGGTTCCCTTGTCCATCATGTCATGTATACACCTCTCTGATGGCCATCCCACTCTGACACCAGGTGGTGAACTGCGACAGTGCAACACCCTTTGAGTTTTTATTTTTTTATTTTATTTAACTAGGCAAGTCGGTTAAGAACAAATTCTTATTTACAATGACGGCCTAGGAACAGTGGGTTAACTGCCTTGTTCAGGGGCAGAACGACAGATTCTTACCTTGTCAGCTCGGAATTTGACCTAGCAACCTTTCAGTTACTGGCCCAACGCTCTAACCACTAGGCTACCTGCCACCCTGTAGGATGGTTATGGTTGAGTGGCCAGACAGAAGTCACTCTTCAGTAAAAGGCACATGACAGCCTGCTTGGAGTTTGCCAAAAGGCACCCAATGGATTCTCTGGTCTGATGAAACCAAGATTGAACCCTTTGGCCTGGATGCAAAGTGTCATGTCTGGAGAGAACCTGGCACCATCCCTATGGTAGTGGCAGCATCATGATGTGAGGATGTTTTTCAGCGGCAGGGGATGGGAGGCTAGTCAGGATTGAGGGAAAGATGAACGGAGCGAAGTACAGAGATCCTTGATAACTTGCTCCAGAGCCTCGAACTGGGTCAAAGGTTCACCTTCCAACAGAACAACAACCATAAGCACACAGCCAAGACAATGCAAGAATGGCTTCGGGACAAGTCTCCTGAATGTCGTTGAGTGGCCCGGACTTGAACCCCGACAAAGAGCAGTGCAGCAATGCTCTCCATCCAACCTAACAGTGCTTGAAAGGATCTGCAGAGAAGAATGGGAGAAACTCCCCAAATTTCGGCGTGCCAAGCTTGTAGCATCATACCCAAGAAGACTCGTGGCTGTAATCGCTGCCAATGGTACTTCAACAAAGACTGAGTCAAGGGTCAGAATACTTATGTAAATGTATTCTTTCATTTATTTATACATTTGCAAAAATGTCAACCTGTGTGCGTTGTCATTATGGGGTATTGTGTAGATTGATGAGGGGGGATAAAAACAATTTAATTTTAAAATAAGGCTGTAACATAACAATGTGGAAGTCGAGGTCTGAATTCTTTCCAAATGCACTGTATACACACACACACACATTCATGCTACATACACATCACAACTGCTGCTACCAGACACTTATTATATTGCCCAGTTTATACCCCCCCATACACGTGTGTATTTTGGACTATAAATTGCGTGTTCCTGTATTATACTTATGCTAAAATGTTTATTCTATTGAGCCATTTACTTTATGTTCGCATTTTTATTATTTATTGTTGCATTGTTGAGAAGAAACCTGCAAGAAAGCATTTTGTTAGACATCGTCCATGTGTATCCCTTACATGTGACTAATGAAACTTTTATGTTGTGTTCCTGGTGTCCAGGCGTTACTTGGAGGAGGAATTCATCATGCGAGTCATGGCACAGCTCACTCTCGCCCTGAAGGACTGCCATCGCCGGAGCAATGGTGGGGCCACAGTGCTGCACAGAGATCTTAAGCCTGCCAATATCTTCCTGGATGTCAAGCAGAATGTCAAGCTTGGCGACTTTGGTCTCGCACGTATCCTGAACCATGACACCAGTTTCGCAAAGACTTTCGTCGGGACCCCATACTACATGTCTCCTGTGAGTCCATAGCAAAGGCAATCATATAATTGTGAATCCTATACTCCAGGTCGCTATTCATGTCATGAACAAGTAGCCCTGTGAACAACGGCCACCGTGGGGGATAACTGCCGTTCGCCATCTGCGCCCTTTCAACAGCCTAGATTTACTGCGGTCTTTGGGAGATGGGTTCTCAATCTCTTCCAATGTTTTGATTATTGCTTTAACATTCGGTGAGATTACATTTGATTGTGATCTTAGAATACCTATTTTTGATGCAGTAGTTCACTAGAACAGTGCTTCCCAACCTGGGTTACTAGGACGCCTGGGGGGTACTTGGCCTATCCACAAGGGGTTGAAGAGAAGATTCATGAGATCAGAGGCCTACTGATAAAATTCACATGAGGGGGTACTTCAGGGTTACTCCGGGCAGAGAAAAATGTATTTGATGGTATAGTATCCGAGAAAGGTTGGGAACCACTGAGCTAGAATACTAATGGTCAATGATATAGGTTGTGGCAAAGTTAGCCAAAGGGAATTTTAACTGATTTGAAGTGTTTTTAAGTATTATGCAGTTGATTGGCTACAATGACACACATTATATTACGCAGGACATTCATACGAGCCTTACAATCCAATTTAGAATCCAAAAGTAGTGTGAAATGCACTCCTAAGCAAAGTTTCTATAGAGGCCTTTTTTGCTGGCGGTCTGTACTCCCCTGTGTTTCAATACCGACTCAAACTATGATTATGGTTTAAAAGTATATTTTTTTCATTGTGATTTTAGAGAAATACTCAGCTTCTCTAATCAGTTTTTCAATGTGTGGACACTTTTTCATATTTTACAGGAACAAATAAATCGCATGTCCTACAATGAGAAATCAGATATCTGGTCCTTGGGGTGCTTGTTGTATGAACTCTGTGCCTTATCGTGAGTAACCTTGCCTGTCATCTATATTCTTACTCAATATCCCCCAGTCAATGTATTAGATGAGATTAAAGTCTGACGCATGCGTTTCTTCCATGTAGGCCTCCTTTCACAGCTTATAACCAAAAAGAGCTGGCAGAGAAGATCCGAGAGGGAAAGTTTAGGAGAATCCCCTACCGGTATTCAGAGGAGCTGAATACACTCCTGTCCAGAATGCTCCATTTAAAGGTTTGGAACGTGTTTCACAGCACTGATCTCCATATGAAATTCAGGGCATCTTGTGAGCAACTCCTCACTGCTGCACTTCTGTTGAGATGATTGTTTGTCTGAATCACCAAGCATGTAATTTTGCTCTATATACAATTTCAACGTCAAGAGATTTGAATCCCTCACTCCCTTGTACTCAAACTGCCAGTTTGCTTTGTCGATTTGACTGTTGTGCCTTGTTGCCAGGACTACCTGAGGCCCTCAGTTGAGTCCATTCTCCAGAGCAGCCTGTTGGCGGACCTGGTCGCCGATGAACTTAGGCGGGCGCAGGCAAGACACCGGAGGAGGTCGGCTGATCCAGAGAAACCAAAGCCTGCAGAGTCTTCAACCACCCCTACTATTGCGGCGCTAAGGCTGAAGGAGCAGGTGCTGCGGCACAGGGAGAAGGCCCTGAAGGAGCGAGAGGAGAGGCTGGAGCGTGAGTGTCATTTGCCCTTATCAGGGTCGGGCTCAATTCTGGTTTTAGCTCAGCCAATTCAGGAAGTGAATGTCCATTTCAATTAATGTCCTGAATTGACAATGTATTCAACACTGGACCCTATAATGTCCTAGTCACAGTGAGACCCTGTGGTGTTGGAACGTGCATGTTTTTGGGGGTCAGTCTTGTTGAAATGATTGGTTGTAAAGGAGGTCAATATGTCACTGGCTATGCTATGGAGTATACACAGACTGACTTGTTTGTAACCTGTGGTATGTTTAATTTAAATCTGGTGAATGTGTTCCTCCTACAGAGCGGGAGCAGGAGCTTTGTGTTCGCGAGAGACTATCAAATGAGAAGCTTGCCAGGTAAAAAGGTGCTCTCTTGGATCACTTAATTTACTTGAAATGCAGCAAACGGCTGTTTGTCAGACTAAATCCTAAGGCTTTAATCCTCCTCCAAGCTGTGCTAATGCTACTTTTGCTTCCTGCTTTGGTGTTATAATCTCATTGCTTGCTATAAAACTGCAAGCAGGTATAATCCATTTTGACTCCCAACAATGTTTGCTTTTGGTTTTAGAGCGGAGAGTTTGTTGAAGAGCTACAACTTGGTGAAACAGCAGAAGGCCCTGCCACTGCTCTATTCCAATGAAATGGGTATGGGAGTCAAGCGAAGGCCTCTGGACCCCCTGAACATTGAGAAGAACTGAGCATTGCATTGTGTTCACTTCTGTAATTGGGGAAATTTTAGCATTTTACTGTATTTTAGTGTATTTATTAATTTTAACCTTGTGAATGTATATATATATTTTTTACTGCAATAAAACCTGCAACAAACATGGGGTGGGAACCAGGAGGTAAATGAGGGATACTTGTTTTGCTTTGTAATTGAAGTTCAATATAATATACAGTAGCCATGGGGTAACCATGTTTTTAAATTAAATACAAGGGGGAAGCATATTTGATTGTTGAGTTAAGTTGTGAATTTTAACATTTCTGGGTAGTCTGAAAAATCCCAGAGGCATTCTACAAAGGAGGGTCTTTATCTAAGCTGTTTTTTGTATAGTTCAATAAAATTGTATAACTCTTTGCCGTCTTGGCCCCTTAGATGAGGGAGAGGAGAACGTTTCACCTGGAAAGAAGGTCCATTTTGCCGGAGAAAGCAAAGAGAACCAGAGGCCAGATCAGAAGCAGAGTGTGAAGAGCCAGGAGCTGGGGCTGAAGAAGAGGCTACAGGCAGCCAACATGCGGGCCCAGGCCCTGGGGGAGGTGGAGAGGCTCTATCAGCTCAAGAGCTGGCAGATCCTAGGCATCCGCTAGCCCCACAGTCTGCTGCTTAGGGCCTCACTATCAGTGTCATGTGGATGGATGAATATATGGTTGTCAGAGGTGTGACCCAGAAGTATCAGGTCTCTGCTTTAGTTTTCCTGACTAACATTAGTTTCAGAGCTATTGAAACCTAGTGGTCCATTGGGAAATTATGTAGCTTTTAATTTATTTGTATCATGGTGATTGGTTTATACTATGGTGAAATTGCCAAAATATTGGGTGCCAGATATATTTTTAGTGGTGTTTTTTCAACCTTGACATTTAAAATGTGTTGTTGATGCACAGAATTGCACTCAAGTTCTGATTTGTGAATATGTGATTTATAACTACTATGTACATACTGTATGGTGGCATTAAAATATATTTTAAGGGCAATGTTAGTACATTATCTGAAGATGTATAATTAGGTGTACACTCCCGCATACACTTCTGTTCTGGAAATATGTCAATGTTTTGCAAATATGATATTGGGATGGGTTGGCAAAAAACAAGCACTGTTGAACTTCAACAAAGTCTGTTTCAGACAGGTCCACTTTCTGAATAACTGTCAACTGATTGACCTTTGTCATTAATGCTTTAGTCTACCTTTGCCCTTGAATGGTCTCCTATTCATTTCAAAGGGGCATCATGTACTTTATTTTGGTTGCATGATGAAGTTCAGTTCTTGGTAAATGTGTTTCTAAACTTAATTTACATGTTTTTGTTTTCTAAACATAAGCAGTTTGCATAGAGGTTTGGCCATGAAAATGATGTGGGAACATAAGTAGTGAGTATCCTCTTGTGAACATTAAAGGCAGACTTAATCAGTGATTACTGTTGCAGAATGTAGACCTACATTATCTCTTCTAAATGAAAGGTTTCTGTTGCATGTGTTGAGCTCCATTCACACCAAGTAAAGAGTTTATCTGGTGATTGACTAGCTTCACTTGAAACAATGTAAAGGGAAACACTTGCAGCCTGTTGATGTACTGTACATTTAAAGGTTTGTAGTTATTAGTATCTCCCACATGATGTAGATGTCCTTTTCTCTTCAAAGCACCTCCAACAAAGTGAATCATGTGAATGTGATGGCCCAGCCTTAGATGCATTCAAAGTTCAGTTTATTTAAGTAGGCATTTTAACCCTCGAAGATGTTTGAACAGGGGGTGAAAAAATACAATTTTTTTATTTATAATGATAATCTAGTAGGCCAAGTCTTTTCAGTTTGTAATCATGCTTGACATGCAGTCTAACCTAATGTATTATGGATTTATACTATTTTGTTACCACACAGAAATAAGACAAGGGGTCCGTGTGGAGATGCTGCACACTATCCTAAAAATATGAGTCAGAATTTTGGATGAGTTCGCAGCGCATTCCAAACGATGACGTTGAAACGTTTGCATTACGTAACGTGGCTACATAGCAACGCTGGGCTCCGCCCACGTGAAACGGTTGTAAAAATTGACCAACCAAATTGTACTTTATCTCTAACAACCAATAGCAAAATACCAGGGCTTTCCTCTAGTTATGTGTGGAAAGTGGAAACTTAAGCAGCTCGGGTGCAAAGTTCCATGCTGCGTTCACATAATGTCGGAAATTCAGAATCTCCGATTTAAAATTAACATAAGTTATTTGCCTAGAGCTTCTTATTGTTTGATTCTGATACTTCCCAAATGGTTAACTCGGTATAATTGTTCTACAACGAGCAAGCAAGTCGAACATTTCTGAGTTTCCGACAAGACAGGAACATGGCATTACTTTCTGTTGAACTGTCAACTGATTGACCTTTACCCTTGAATTGTCTCCTGTTTTTCATCTCAAATTGGCATCATGTACATTATTTTGGTTGCATGAAGTTCAACTCTTGGTATGTATGTTTCTAAACGTAATTTACATTTTTACATAAGTTTGCATTTAAATTTGGTCATGTAAATTATGTGGGAACATAACATGTAGTGAATGGCCTCTTGTAAACATTTAATGCCCCGATGTAATCAGAGTGATTACTGTCGCAGAATGTATATCTACATTATCTATTTTTCTACATGGAAGGTTTCTGTTGCATGCATTGATCTCCATGCACACCTCGTAAAGAGTTTATCTGGTGATTGACTGGCTTGTTTCACTTCAAACAATGGAATGGGAAACTAAATGTACAGCCCGGTGATGTATGTAGGCTATTGTGTATCTGAAGGGTTGTAGTTATCAGTATCTCCCACATGATGTCGTCGTTTATCCTTATATTTTCTCTTCATGTTGGAAAGGTTGAAAGATGTTTCGATAGTGGCTTTGGAGAAATCTGCAGGGAAAGCGCTTCCACCAACGTGAATCCTGTGAATGTGAGGGCCCAGTCCTAGATGCATTCAAAGTTGTTTATTCTATTGAAGTATTGCCAGGACATTTAACCTCTCAAAAGTGTTTGAACAGATTGCGAAATAATACGTCGATTTTTATTTAGACCTATAGTCTAGTAGGACTAGTCATCTTTTCAGTTGGGTGTTTGAAACGTAGTCTAACCTAATGTATTTCGGATGGATAACATTTTGTTAACCACAGAAATAAGACAAGGGGCCGTGTGCCGATGCTACACACCATCCTAAAAATGATGAGTCAGAATGTTGGAGGAGTCCGCAACGTCTAAATGTTTGCATTACTCAACGTGGCTACATAGCAACGACGGGCTCCGTCCACGTGAAATGGTTGTATAAATTGACCAACCAAATTCTACTTTATCCCTAACAACCAATAGCAAAAGACCAGGGCGTGCCCCTCAGTCGCCTTATTCCGTGTGGAAACTTTACCGGCTCGGGTGCAAAGTTTCAGCCGTCTGCAAATCGGAGTCTACGGTCAACGTTTCTGGAATATGCCCTTGTCTTTGAATGTTCCCAATTGTCTGCTTTTGAGGAACCAACATCGGTCTTAGCTGTATCTGGAATTGGAGTCGGTGGTAATCGTACGACAATGACGAATTGTTAGCGACCGTATAAATATTTACAAGACGTGGTGGAATCGCATCATATGCCTATCGATTGGCTCGCATGTTGTAGCTAACGTTACAGCTAGTATACCGTAACATCGTACGTGCATATCGTTAGCTAGCTAACTAACAGTTAACGTTAACAAGTGATCAGCGGAGAGAAATGGCTTGTGAACCTAATCGTGTGCGGCTAATATGCATGCTTTCATTGACTTTTGGCTTTTTTATCGTGGAGGTTGTAGTCAGTCGGATCACTGCATCTTTAGCAATGCTTTCGGACTCCTTTCATATGCTATCGGATGTCATAGCGCTGCTTGTGGCTTTGGTGGCCGTGCGCTTCGCTCAGAAAACACAATCGACAAATAAAAACACCTTCGGATGGATCCGGGCTGAGGTGATGGGGGCTCTGGTCAACGCAGTGTTCCTCACAGCTCTCTGTTTTACCATAATATTGGAGGCCGTCGAGCGATTCACCAACCCACATGAAATCGAGAAACCCCATGTAGTTATCGGTGTGGGGGCCGCCGGGCTCCTGGTCAACCTCCTCGGGCTGTGCTTGTTCCACGGACACGCAGGTGGTGGACACGGGCACTCCCACGGAGGAGGAGGCCATTCTCATGGAAATAAGAAAAACAAGAGGGGTAAACTATGCAAGTCAGAAAGACCGAATGGATCATCAGGAGAGGAGACCAACAACCTGGTAGGAAGCCACAACAGCCCCCCTAATGGCGTGAACACCGAGAGACGTAGACATGGTAAGTTATGTTAATCATTTGTCAATTACAGTAGCTAGCTATACTGTCAACATGCTGTAACCACTGTACTTGGCTAGCTATGTGGTGTCATCGATTTAAAATAAGATATTTTATTGGGGAGTGGGGGCAGACGGAGCACACACTCACATAATCTCACACAGACAGGGAATTTATTAAAATAACTGAAACTTCTGGGATTTTGCTGACTAAATAACGTAGATGTAGCGATCTTTAGTCCAAACTAAGCTATCTCTGTGGTGTTCTTGTTAAGGATGGAATTGCCCCGAGACTCAATTAAATATATGCAAAACAAAAACCATTGATTTTTTTTTTTGAGAACTACGGATAATCGGTGGGGTCGATATGAACCTTTTGTAGTCTGTTCGTACTTCTCGATCATCGCAAAAATGCTGCTATGCAAGCTGCCAATCACTGCCTGAGCCAGGAGTACTGCACAATGCCTAGGAATGTCCAGCAGGGAAAATCAGCAGCGTGCTAGCTCGTTCTCCAACAGATAGGTGAAGTATTGAGAGAAATGGATGAGTTGACAGTGTCCTAAATCGAACTCCTGTTGCAAATATTAGTTTAGTTAATTTACCAATAATAGGGCTCATGTGGAGTTGTTTAGAGATGCGTCCTGGCGTCTAAAATTAAATCCAGATCATGGAAATTGACAAAAAATAATAGTTTCATAATCATCCCTGATCCCAAAACATGACATTACGTGGACCGATTTTCATTTAATATATGTCCTTTTATATTCTCAAACTAAAGGCAGTGCCTATATTATGTCCTTCCATACAGGTGTGGCATGCTGGAGTGATGCTTCTATGCAAATGTTGTTGATCAGTAAGCTAATATAAGTCCCAAATGGAAGTTTGAATATGCATTCACCTGTATTGTAAGTAGGCGTATGCCATCTTAATTTACCCAGTTAGTCAAGAGATTTACCATTCAAATCAAATGTAATGTATCTTATCTAGTAGAAACATTGTCAAATGTATTTTGATTTTAAAATGAGGTATTCTGTCATCAAAATGTAATGATATTGCAAATTCAGATTGAACTTTGTTTGCAGAAAGAATGGGGTGTCAGCTATGACATAACACCGTAGGTAAAAAATAAATAAGTGGATTTACATCCGGGAACAGAATTGCAGTAACGGAATATTATCATGTGTCCCTGAACTGTACTACACAGAAATGCATAATTGTTTATATGAATGTCATTGTCATCATGGTGACTTATCATAAATGGGTACACAAATGTATAAACATGCAATATCCTCCGTTTTTATATTTGGGTATTATTCTACACACTGGCTATTATTTTATTGAGCTCCGTCATCAAACAAGATCCAATTTGGTTGGACCGGACCAAATCTGAGCCAACCATAGACACCTATGTTTCACAAGAGTTGACATTAAAGCTCCGCACATAAAGAGTATAGTACAGTAAATTATTGTGTACTCTACTGAACTTTACTCTACTTTTCTTTACTGTACTACACTCTTTGATGTATTGAATGTACTGTACCAATCATGGATGGCCATGTTTGGACCAAATGAAGGTCAGTCCAGACGTCTATGGGCGTTGAAATTAAGGTCAGGGCGGACTGACCAAATTTCATCTGAACAAAAGCCTAACAGTACAGTCGACCCAATTGTGGTTTGTGACTACTATGATTTCCCATTGTAGCCAATACAATTTCAGGAAGTCTGTTACTGATTTGGTAACAAATTAGTTTTAATCACTTCATAATTTAACTAATTGATAGGTCTACCTTGTTACTTCTGTGAAATGTCATTATCCTCCCTCCATGAGTGAGAGAAATTAGAAAATATCTTGAAGATATGTGGGTTTTTGGCAATGGAATTTCAAGGCACGAGCTCAGGTTTCTTAAACTTACAAAAGGCTGAAAATGATCCTAAACTAAATATGTGTTTATTAGTTGGCAGGGGTGTTTACTTCAACATTTGTTTTTGTTGTTTCTAATCCCTTTTTTTATCAAAGCCTATTCATACTTTTTAGGATGGAAAATGATTGTCAAAAAAAAATGTGCGTGTATATACAGTACCAGTCAAAAGTTTGGACACCTACTTATTCAAGGGTTTTTCTTTATTTTTACTATTTTCTACATTGTAGAATAATGGTGAAGACAAACTATGCAATAACACATGGAATCATGTAGTAACCAGGAGTGTTAAACAAGTCAAAACATATTTTAGATTCTTCAAAGTAGCCATCCTTTGCCTTGATGACAACTTTGCACACTCTTGGCATTCTCTCAACCAGCTTCATGAGGAATGGTTTTCCAACGGTCTTGAAGGAGTTCCCACATATGCTGAGCACTTGTTGGCTGCTTTTCCTTCACTCTGCGGTCCAACTCATCCCAAACCATCTCAATTGGGTTGAGGTTGGGTGATTGTGGAGGCCAGGCCATTTGATGCAGCACTCCATATCACTGTCCTTTTTGGTCAAATTGCCCTTACACAGCCTGGAGGTGTATTTTGGGTCATTGTCCTGTTGAAAAACAAATGATAGTCCCACTAAGCTCAAACCAGATTGGATGGCGTATCACTGCAGAATGCTGTCGTAGCCATGCTGGTTGAGTGTGCCTTGAATTCTAAATAAATCAGTGTCACCATCACACCTCCTCCATGCTTCACGGTGGGAGCCACACATGTGGAGCTCATCTGTTCACCTACTCTGCGTCTAACAAAGACAGAGGTTGAAACCAAGAATCTAACATTTGGACACATCAGACCAAAGACCGATTTCCACTGATCTAATGTCCATTGCTCGTGTTTCTTGGCCCAAGCAAGTCTCTTATTATTGGTGTCCTTTAGTAGTGGTTTCTTTGCAGCAATTTGGCCATGAAGGCCTGATTTTCAAGCAGTCTCCTCTAAACAGTTAATGTTGATGTGTCTGTTACTTGGAACTCTGTGAAGCATTTATTTGGGCTGCAATCTTAGGTGCAGTTAACGCTAATGAAAATATCTTTTGCAGCAGAGCTAACTTTGAGTCTTCCTTTCCTGTGGCGGTCCTCATGAGAGCCAGTTTCATCATAGCGCTTAATTTTTGCAACTGCACTTGGTTAAACTTGAAAAGTTCTTGAAATGTTCCGGACTGACCTTCCTGTCTTAAAGTAATGATGGACTGTTTTCTCTTTGCTTATTTGAGCTGTTCTTGTCATAATATGGACTTGGTCTTTTACCAAATAGGGCCATCTTATGTATACCACCCCTACCTTGTCACAACACAACTGATTGGCTCAAACGCATTAAGAAGCTAAAAGTTCATATGTGGAATTTCTTTCCAAGGTACACCTGTTATTTGAAATGCATTCCAGGTGACTACCTCCGAAGCTGGTTGAGAGAATGCCAAGAGTGTGCAACACTGTCATCAAGGCAAAGGGTGGCTACTTAGATTTGTTTAACACTTTTTTTTTGTCTTACTACATGATTCCATATGTGTTATTTCATAGTTTTGATGTTTTCACTATTATTCTACAATGCAAAGAATACTACAAATAAAGAAAAACCATTGAATGAGTAAGAGTGTCCAAACTTTTGACTGGTACTGTACATATGTGTGGTAATTTCTCAAAAATGGACTCTTCACTTTCATTTGACACCCAATTTGACATGCTTATATGGACTTCACATGTTGGTCCTCATGGGTCCTTTTACATGGAAATGACCTTAAAACCTGTTGATATTTCTGCCTTTGGGGAGAGACGTTCAACACAACTGCCCTGTTGATCATGATACCAGTCTCACATGGTCTTGGCTGGGTTTCTTCTGTAGTATTGTAGATGGATCAATATCCACTACAATCTCAAAGGTGTAACTGGGATGATGTGTGTCTCCTGGCTTGGGTATCATCAGTATCATCTGTTTCCCTGTAAGCTGTAGGAGCCTTTTTACCAGACCAGTCAAAGCCGTATTGGCAGCGTCATGATGAAATCCAGCCAGTCGATTTTTAAGTTTTGAACAGGAACCGGGACAGGGCTGTTATATTCATACATTTCAGCGACTGGTATCAGCAGTGACTTGATACAGAACAACGTGGTCCATGGCTGTGTCCATTTTGAAGTAGCAGAGTTAATGAGAGTGCAAGACAGACCTTGTAACTCATTCATTATTTTCATCTCTTTAGGAAACCATGTTTTATGTCCAGTTATCAGGCAATAACTGGATAATTATGACCGCTGAGGTTGTCAGTGAAATACCTAATGGTTCCTTCACCCTCACTGTAACATAAGTTTGTTTTGAGTTGATCTTTGTTATCGGAAGTATCTAGCCCCCACTCAGCCTGCAGATGTCTTGCATCAGGGGTGTCTAACTCATTCCACGGAGGGCCGAGTGTCTGCAGCTTTTTGTTTTTTCCTTTCAAGTAAGACCTATACAACCAGCTGAGGGGAGTTCCTTACTAATTAGTGACCTTAATTCATCAATCAGGTACAAGAGATGGAGCAAACACCCGCAGACACTTGGCCCTGTGTGGAATGAGTATGACGTGTTTTACATGGTGGCAGACGAGTCATGACTTGTTACAAAACCAAACTGGTGGGAGTTCCACCATCCTGATTTGGTTACTCCAATTGCATTGGGTAAATTTTATGAATTTGAACTGTTACACATTCAAATCGTGACCTTTTTATGAAGACACGTGATCTCTATTGTCACTACTGGTGCTGCTACACCCATAACAGGAAGTTGGCTTCACAAAACCCATGTGTTTATAAGCCATTTTTCTTTCTGTTTATAATTGTGTTAAGTCACTGTCACATGCCTTCAGGGATTCATGTCCTCTATTGTTTTATCAATTAACAGGATATCATGATTTAGACTTGGTGATCCTCCAGTTTCAGGTAAAACACTGTTTGACCATCTTCTTGCTGATACTAAGATGTGGGAACTGAGTGCTGCCCTTTGCCTTGCTTCCTGTTGGTACAGAAAAGGGTAGAACCAGGAGACTGTCATTTGCCCCCTACCCTAGGCCTGTCAGGCTCTGCCCATCTCTCCCTTCTCCGTGCACTGGTCGCTGCCACCCAGCCATACATCATCGAAGGCAGTGACCCACACCCAGATTATAAGCCCGATGAATTTCCCCTACGTCGCTGTGTGCCAAGCCAGAGGCTATTAGTCTAGCACTAGTTCTGGTGCCATTGGCCATTATGTAACTGTATGAGCTGTAGCGTAGTGCTAGGCCGTCTCACTTGTCTGCAGACAATTTGAAGATCCTCGAGGTGTTAAGCAGATGAGTCGGTTGGGGTTGGTTAATTTACTGGCTTCCACCACCACACTGGTTGTAGTTCATGTCTAGAACTGGTTGGTTAATTTACTGGCTTCCACCACCACACTGGTTGTAGTTCATGTCTAGAACTGGTTGGTTAATTTACTGGCTTCCACCACCACACTGGTTGTAGTTCATGTCTAGAACTGGAGGCCGGCCTCAGGTGATGTATTATGGCCTATTTTCTTTCCCACGTCAAAGTAAATGGGTTTCATGTCTAACACGACTTGGCTTCATATGATGGTGTTTATCACCTGGGGCAGCCGTAACTTACGGTACCTCAACCATGTCCTCCAAAACCCCAGACGCAGTCATCAATCATTATGCTCTGTTTGGGTCAGTAGTTGGACCAGTCAACTGATAAATTGCAGCTGGACACGTGAGTCATTCACGATTTATGTATTAGTCATTCCTCGTCTTTGAAAAAAACCTCAATTTTCTTTTCTCCATCCCTTGGAAGAGTCCCCACCATTTTCTCTGACATTCCTCCTTCTGTCCTCAAATATGTGGGCTCTGTAAAAATGCATCCTTCCTACCTATCTGAATTGCCTGTCATTGGGGATAGTGGTCACTCTGCTTTCACCTATCTAATCACTTATAGGTTGATGCTTATTTCAAGGTAGCTAAGAAGGAAGGAAGGATGTATTTGTGACAGGGCTGTGCTTTTGCCTCCCTTGTACTTTAACCCCTCGTCTCTGTCTTCTTCCTTCAGAGATCGTTTGTAACGACAGTGAGATGCAGATGAACGGCAGCGCTCCCTACGAGGAGCTGGACTACAGCCACGACGAGGCCTCGCTCAACATGCGCGGCGTCTTCCTACACGTGCTGGGCGACGCCCTGGGCTCTGTCATCGTGGTGGTCAACGCCCTCATCTTCACCTTCGTATGGCGGCCGTGCCCGCCCGGCGAGACATGCTTCAACCCATGCATCGACAGCCACTCCACCGACGGCAACAGTTCTAGCTTTCAACGGACCGTGGTGGGACCGTGCTGGGTGCTGTACCTGGACCCCACGCTGTGCATCATCATGGTGGGTATCCTGCTCTACACCACCTACCCACTGCTCAAGGAGTCTGCACTGATCCTCCTGCAGACGGTGCCCAAGCAGATCGACATGCATCGCCTCAACGAGCGGCTGCTCTTGCTGGACGGCGTGCTGGCCATCCACGAACTGCACATCTGGCAACTGGCGGGCTCACGCATCATCGCCACGGCGCACATAAAGTGTCACGACCCCACGTCCTACATGGACGTGGCCAAGCGCATCAAGGACTTCTTCCATGATGAGGGCATCCACGCCACCACCATTCAGCCTGAGTTTGTTACCATCAACTCCGAGTCAAGTGCCTCCCTCTGCGAGCTCTCCTGCCGGACACAGTGCGCACCTAAGCTGTGTTGTGGCGCTGCTGACAAGCTGGGCGTGGCTGGTGCTGGTCCGGTAGGCTCGGAGAAGATCCTGAGTGGTGAGGGGAATGCGCTGGCGGCCTCGGCCATAGATGTAATCAACGAGACCCCACAGGGAGCAGCAGTCCTGGAGCAGGCGGCCACTGCAGTTGTCCAGGTGGTTCCTCATCCGGAGCCCGAGGTCGTCATCACCCGAGAGGTGGAGTCTTCTCTGTGAGAGAGACCAGATCAGACAGTCGGAGGAGTTTTTTTTTCTTTTCAAGTGCGGGCTAAACTTGCCGACGGGTTGTCGTTTGTACAGCGCTCTCGGTTTCTGGAGATGGGTTGAAAAATGGCTCCGCCGCGGTCTGGTTTGATGACACCCTCTGTTCTGAGCCCCTAACCCTCCCACTGCCTACCCCACCTCCACAACCTACACCTGGCCACCTTTACCCCCTTAGCCCTGACCCCCTTATCCCTGACCCCCTCACCCCTGACCCACTCTCTGAGTGTCACAGAGAGCAGCACATTGATGATACTTGTGACTTCACCTCTCACCCAGGCTGGGGTTCAGCCTGGTCTGGCCTGCTGCATGTGTGGCCTACCCTCATTAGCACCATGTTGTGATGTGTGTGTGGTCCTGTCCCTCCATGGTGTCTCTGTGCCAAAGCTTCTCAATGCAGGGCAGAAGGGACAAGGGGAGACTCCAACAAGGACAGAGAGAAAATACTACATATGCAAGGCAACGCACACCTGTCTACTCCGCAGGTTTTTAAAATCGATCTCTGAACCTTTCATGTGTTGTTACATTTCTGTTGGATAGGCTTTGAACATCTCTATTTTATTAGCCTTGGGCGCCCAATGGAAAATGATTATATTACAACAAAAATATTTATGTATTTAAGTTTAGTAATGATCTATTTCTCTCTGTCAATGCTTTCATAATATTTAGTTTGGATGATGGATTACATTTTTTGTAATTGTTCTGCCACTTGAATATTTGACCAACCATCTATGCTGTAGACTTTTTTTGTTGTTGAAATTGTGCATTTTACTTTTAATTATGACTTTTCTGGCCTTGACTCTGTTTTAATGGCTGTTGTGAGTTGAAAGCAGATGCTGTGTTTAAAAAATTAAATTCACACCTCGCCTTTATTTCAAACTGATTTTAAATGGCACTGAGTACAGTTGGAATAAGTACTGGAGGTTAGCCTAGCTTGTATTGGCACACTTCGACAAACATCAAATCGGCCTTGCAAGCCTGTGCGTCTATCACTGAAATAAATGTGTACTACAAAATGTCAACAACTATATTGTTTTAAATCTATGCTGGAGGACATTCAGATGGGTTGTTGAAATTCATACTAATATTCCTCATGAATATGTTGAGGAAGGGACCTAGTCAAAATCCATGCTGAAGGTTTTTAGTTTCTAGTCCTTCTGCTGCGACGTTGCATGACCAAACTGAAGTGTTCTGTGAATCACAGAGCTTCAAAACAAGCTAACAGTGCTGCAAAACAGTAGCCTACTTCCTCGTTTTCTCAGATAGCAAGAATAACTTTTATCGAAATGTCACTTGGGCCTAAGCTTCTCCTTTCTTTGTAGTGAATGAGTTTGTTAGGCTTCATGTGCCGATTTTACAGTAATCTTAGTGGCCTTTTTTAATAGAAGGAAATCTGATCATTCCTCATCCAGTATCATTTATTATCAACATCACAAAGATATCATTTTATATGATGATTCAAGGATGCATTTCAGATATCCACTCAAAGTTAATGTATATGCAGTATAGAAGCATTGTATTGGGAAATGCATTTTGACACGTTCCTTTGTTTTGAAAATGTCTGGTTACTATTATTCGGTGTCTTTGAGACTCGATCTCTCTGTGCAAATTGAGTTGTCGTTTTTTGGATTTTAGATATGTGTTTTTGATATATTACAGTACCTGTCAATGTGTCATTGTGAAAATTAAACATGCTTGTTTGGTACAGTTGTTAAGCTGTTTTGTGTCTGTATTTACATACTGTTTCTTTGGACATTAGGTCTACACTTAAGTCACACTCAGTTAATATCTGCAATGATACCGATCCATCAGACTGGTCTAGAAGTAAGACTATTAAAGCCACTTGAAGGCCTCAAAATACATGTAACCATACTGCTTCTTAGCCATTTTCCACAATAAATCTACATTGAAAGTGAATCTACAGTACGTTTGAAAGGGAATCTACAGTGGGAACAAAAGTCATTCGTGACTGAGAATTAGCGTCCATCTCCAGGCAGTGCAGTATGCCATATTAGCCCCTGGCCTAGCTCTGTAGCCCAGTGAACAGCCCTGAGGCAGGTGGTCTTATGTAAGTAGCCCTGCGGGAGCATTCCACAAAGCCAAACTGCTCTAGTAGTCTATACAGCATTCCAGCGTCCTGCTGCCTCTGCCCACATTTACCTGGCTTTTACCAGGCCAGACTGAACACTGCACTCACTGTTGTTTCACTTTATTTACATTCGAGTCCCAGGCTGCTACCCATAGTGATTGGAAAATGTGGCCAAATGGTTCAGGGAGGTGGGGGTCGGCATGTGGTCGGTCTCTATTGTCTGGGTTTAAAGTTTTTTTCCTCTGTAACACCATTTAGAATGGGATTTTGTATGTATTGAAATAGTCTCTAGAAAGAATAAAGCTGATCAGGTGGCAATTTGACAGAAGCCATTGTCAGAATATTAACTTGAATTGGGATGCATGTTCTATAGACAGAATTCTAGCAATAGTATGTTCCCTCTGGCCATCAACCATCGCTGAAAGCTTACATAACATTTTAGTATATATTTTTTTCCTTCCTTTAACTATGCAAGTCTGTTAAGAACAAATTCTTATTTACAAGGACGGCCTACCCCAGACGATGCTGGGCCAATGGTGCGCTATGGGACTCCCAATCACGACCGGATGTGATATAGCCTGGAATTGAACAAGGGCCTGTAGTGACGTCTCTAGCACTGAGATGTGCCTTAGACAGCTGCGCCACTCGGGAACCCTAGTGCTGATGACTTGCTGGTTTAATCTGTCCAGACACCTTTCCGAGGATGTTTCCCTGATCTGATTTTTAATAGATATAGTTTTCTGTTAACTACCTATTCGTTTAGCTTTTGTTGCGTACATTGATGATGTAGCCTGTGCTTACAAATGTGCTGGCTAGGAGGAATCATTTTAGCTTCAGCTAGACCTTTTTAACCTGTGAGCTTTGGTCCACCTGCTCTAGCCTTTTTTAGAGAGCATTAAATTCAGCCCTGTGTCCCCCCCTCAACCATCCCCAAACCCCCTTTTCAAACAACCATCACCCCACCCACTCATCACACAACCTGGCTGGACTCCAGTGAACAAGGCCAGTGAGACAGATGGTCTGGTCCTCCACGGACATAATGACCAGTCCTACCATGCTTCCCCCATAGACCGCTGGGTGGAGCAACCCAGTGCTGCAGTGAGACCCTGTGAGGCATAAACCAGTGGTCAGTCAGTGAGGCTCTGTGAGGCAGAACCCAGTGGTCAGTCAGTGAGGCGCTGTGAGGCAGAACCCACTGGTCAGTCGAGGCTCTGTGAGGCATAAACAAGTGGTCAGTCAGTGAGGCTCTGAGGCAGAACCCACTGTTCAGTCAGTGCAACTGTGAGGCCCTGTGAGGCAGAACCCAGTGGTCAGTCAGTGAGGCAGAACCCAGTGGTCAGTCAGTGAGGCCCTGTGAGGCAGAACCCAGTGGTCAGTCAGTGAGGCTGTGAGGCAGAACCCAGTGGTCAGTCAGTGAGGCTCTGAGGCAGAACCCAGTGGTCAGTCAGTGAGGCCCTGTGAGGCAGAACCCAGTGGTCAGTCAGTGAGGCTGTGAGGCAGAACCCAGTGGTCAGTCAGTGAGGCCCTGTGAGGCAGAACCCAGTGGTCAGTCAGTTCAATGGGCTTGGCACACTGCGACTTTAAGGGCAAGAGATAGTTAAATAGTTACATAATACACTGCTGACAGGCCAGTTTCACGTCTGCTTTCTCCACAGAAAAAACAAAATAATAAGGGTACCGAAACTACCAAGTTGAGGTCATTGAAAGTTGGTTCTGAATCAGAAGTTTTTTCAAGACACATCAGATCACACAGACAACCCTGAATGTGGCCCTACCAGTACAAACACCCATCATTTCCTATAAATAAATTAAGTAACCAAAATCAAACTATTAGTAATGAATTACTCTCTACATTTGTAATAATAATGTCCACGGTGTAGGACACTGCTGCATCAGGGTGAATCAGGATTTGGGAGAAATGATTGTCTGCAGCCAGTCTGACTTGGAGTGATGATTCAGCCAGTTTGAAGGGGAATGAGGAAGAACCATTGAGAATGTCAGTGATATTGCCAAGCTCGTAAGAATACTCTGTAATGGGAATGATCTAGGCAAGGGGGATATAGACAGAGATCAGCATAGTGGGGAACTAACCACTCAACTACATATTTTTATTGAACTAGTCAGTTAAGAACAAATTCTTATTTACAATGACAGCCTAGCCCAGACACCCCTGGGCCAATTGTGTGCTGCCCTATGGGACTCCCAATCATGGCCATTTGTGATACAGCCTGGAATTGAACCAGGGTCTGTATTGATGCCTCTAGCACAGAGATACAGTGCCTTAGACCATTGCACCACTCGGGAGCCCTATAGGAGGGTCAACACCAAAGGATTAGAAAGAGAAAATAACTGCCAAAATGGATTATACCACAATGCCCCACCCCTCCCCCACAGCCCCTTCCTCGAAGTCGAATCACATGAATCAACTGTGTATAGGATCTGTCCCAAATGGCACTCTATTCCCTATGTAGTGCACTACTTTTGAACAGGGCCCCTAGTTGAGCACTATATATGGAATAGGGTGTCATTTGGGACACAGTCCTACTGAGAAAAGACCTGTCCCATCCCTGGGAGATTAGGGAATGTTGTAATGTTACATGTAAAATGATGATGATGCTCACCCAGGTACGAAGTGGCCAACAGTGGTGAACACATGGTGGCCAACAGTGACACAATACCAAGTTGACACTCTTAGCTCAAAACTCTCTCTGCTGAAAGACATTTTTTCTGTCACTCACGTTTTATGTTTTGTCTCACTTTTTGAAATAAAATGTTTTGGGTAGTTACAATAAAATGGAATAAACTCCAACACTGGAGATCTTAGATTCTCCACAAAACATGTAATGTTCTCTATGCACCTGGAAATACGATATGTGTGAAAACTATACTTTTTTGTGACAGACCCACACAGTTCATTCAATGCAAATAATTGTATTTTACTCAAGGCAGGTCTCTTCTACTGCTTCACAGAACAGACACCATTTTGAAGGAAGGGAGTGAAAGAAGGAAGGAGAGAAGAAACGAGGGGGAGAAAAGTAAAGGAAGGAATGGGTTAATGTTCCCCCAGGGCTGAGTATACTGTATGCCTCATGCCTCACTCAGCATTTTCTCAGACTTTGATCATAGTTGAGTTGAGTGGGTTCAACCTGCAATAATGAACGTCTCACTGATAAACCAACTGCCAACGACATCAACATGACCCAGGTGTAATACTCGCCCTCTTTATTGTGTAATCAATAGATAAAGCATTTAGCACAACACCTTAAACTAACATCTCATGGCTCTAGATCAATTGGCCCATGTGAAAGACATGCACGGTTATCAACTACTTATAGACATGTTGATGTTGTTGTTATAATAACTGTGTGTGTACTGTTATCTCTTCAGTTGACTTGAGTTCTGGCCCTTCGACTAGCATGATCAAAAGTAGAGTCAACATCTGTTGGCAGTGTTGGGGAAGCTACTCTGAAAACATAGTTTACCAAACTACCAATTACTTCACACTGGAAGAACTTAAGCCACACTAAAGCTACCCTAAAGAAAAATATAGTTTACTTCACTAAAGTTATTATGAAAAAGTAGTTCACTGCATCCAAACTATTTTGAAAAATTATCTTATGTAAATCTGAAATGTCATAGACACAAATTGCAACATATCACTCTGGAGTATCTGATGATGGCGCTGGGGGGATTTTTGCCGTCTTATTGGCTCTTAACCAACCATGCTATTTTGTTTGTTTTTTCGCGTTGTTCGTAACTTGTTTTGTACATAATGTTGCTACTACCGTCTCTTATGACCGAAAATATATTTTGGACATCAGAACTGCAATTACTCACCTCAGATTAGAGAAAGAGTTTTTCTTCAATGAGTCGGACGGGAGGGATATGAAACAGATACCCGACCAGATCCCCAGCATTCGCTGGAGAAGGAAACAGAGATTTTGCTGAAAAAGATCAGGGTGCCTTATGAGGATCAGGCGACAAGTGGCTAATCTGCCTTTGCCTTCCGTCATGCTAGCTAATGTTGCTGGAAAATAAATGGGATGAACTGAAAGCATATTTAAAATACCAACGGGACATTAAAAACTGTAATATCTTATGTTTCACCGAGTCGTGGCTGAACAATGACAGTAAGAACATACAGCTGACGGGTTATACACTCTATAGAACAGCAGCCTCTGGTAAGAAACGGGACGGGGGCCTATGCTTAAATGTAAACAACAGCCGGTGCACAATATCTAAGGAGGTCTCAAGGGTTTACTCGCCTGAGGTAGAGTATCTCATGATAAGCTATAGACGACACCATCTACCTAGAGAGTTTTCAGCTGTATTTTTCATAGCTGTCTACATACCACCACAGATCGATGCTGGTACTAAAATTGCACTCAATGAGCTGTATACCACCATAAGCAAATAGGAAAATGCTCATCCAGAGGCGGTGCTCATAGTGGCCAGGGACTTTAATACAGGGAAACTTAAAATCAGTTTTACCTCATTTCTATCAGCATGTTAAATGTGCAACCAGAGGGAAAACAAATTCTAGACCACCTTTACTCCACACAGAGACAGGTTCAAAGCTCTCCCTCACCCTCCATTTGGCAACTCTGGCCATAATTCTATCCTCCTGATTCCTGCTTACAAGCAAAAATGAAAGCAGGAAGCACCAGTGACTCGGTCTATAAAAAAGTGGTCAGATGAAGCAGATGCTAAACCACAGGATTGTTTTGCTAGCACAGACTGGAATATGTTCTGGGATTCTTCTGATGTCATTGAAGAGTACACCACCTCAGTCACTGGCTTTATCAATAAGTGCCTCGAGGACGTCGTCCCCACAGTGACTGTACGTACTGTACATACCCCAACCAGAAGCCATGGATTACAGGCAACATTCGCACTGAACTAAAAGGTAGAGCTGCTGCTTTCATGGAGCGGGACTCTAACCCGGAAGCTTATAAGAAATCTCGCTATGCCCTCCAAAGCGTCAATACAGGACTAAGATCGAATAGTACTACACCGGCTCTGATGCTCATTGGATGTGGCAGGGCTTGGAAACTATTGCAGAATACAAAGGGAAGCACAGCTGAGAGCTGCCCAGTGACACGAGCCTACCAGATGAGCTAAATAACGTCTATGCTCGCTTCGAGGCAAGTAACACTGAACCTCTCTGAACCTCAACCTCTCCCTGTCTGAGTCTGTAATACCAACATGTATCAAGCAGACCACCATAGTCCCTGTGCCCAAGAACACTATGGTAACCTGCCTAAATGACTGCCGACCTGTAGCACTCACGTCTGTAGCCATGAAAGGCTTTGAAAGGCTGGTCATGGCTCACATCAACACCATCATCCCAGAAACCCTAGACCCACACCAATTTGCATACCGCACCAACAGATGCAATCACTATTGCACTCCACACTGCCCTTTCACACCTGGACAAAAGGAACACCTATGTGAGAATGCTATTTATTGACTACAGCTCAGCGTTCAACACCATAGTGCCCTCAAAGCTCATCACTAAGCTAAGGACATTGGGACTAAACACCGCCCTCTGCAACTGGATCCTGGACTTCCTGACATGCCGCCCTCAGGTGGTCAGGGTAGGTGACAACACATCCGCCATGCTGATCCTTAACACGGGGGCCCCTCAGGGGTGCATGCTCAGTCCCCTCCTGTACTCCCTGTTCACTCATGACTGCACGGCCAGGCACGACTCCAACACCATCATTAAGTTTGCTGATGATACAACAGTGGTAGGCCTGATCACCGGCAACGATGAGACAACCTCTCCCTCAACATGATCAAGACAAAGGAGATAATTGTGGACTACAGGAAAAGAAGGACCGAGCACACCCCCATCCTCATTGACGGGCTGTAGTGGAGCAGGTTGGAGCTTCAAGTTCATTGGTGTCCACATCACCAACAAACTAACATGGTCCAAGCACACCAAGACAGTCTTGAAGAGGGCATGACAAAACCTATTTGACATGGGTCCTCAGATCCTCAAAAGGTTTTACAGCTGCAACCTTGAGAGTATCTTGATGGGTTGCATCACTGCCTGGTATGGCAACTGCTCGGCCTCTGACCGCAAGGCACTACAGAGGGTAGTGCTTATGGCCCAGTACATCACCGGGGCCAAGCTTCCTGCCATCCAGGATCTCTATACCAGGCGGTGTCAGAGGAAGGCCCTAATAATTGTCAAAGACTCCAGCCACCCTAGTCATAGACTGGTCTCTCTGCTATCGCACGGCAAGCGGTACCGGAGCGCCAAATCTAGGTCGAAGAGGCTTCTAAACAGCTTCTACCCCCAAGTCATAAGACTCCTGAACAGATAATCAAATGGCTAACCAGTCTACTTGCATTGCCCTCCCCCCACCCTCTTCTACTCTGCTGCTACTCTCTGTTATTATCTATGCATAGTTACTTTAATAACTCTACCTACATGTACATATTACCTCAATTACCTCGACACCGGTGCCTCCGCACATTGACTGTGTACTGGTACCCCCTGTATATAGCCCCGCTATTGTTATTTACTGCTGCTCTTTAATTATTTGTTTTTCTTATATCTTACTTTTTTTTGTATTTTCTAAAACTGCATTGTTGGTTAAGGGTTTGTAAGTAAGCGTGTTTCTGTGAGGTCTACACCTGTTGTATTTGGCGCATGTGACAAATACAATTTAGCTTATCAAACACAAAAACAATGTTTCAGTGAGGATTGGGCAGGTCAGATGTCGGAAAAGAAAACCAAATATTCCCTACTTCACCCATATTTGGTTTTCATTTAGCAAAAAAGTAGTGTGTAGTTCCAGTAGTTAGCTACAACACATGTCAAAAAGTAATGTGCTGAAAAAAACACCAATATTTGAATTTAGTTCAACTACCACCAAGCTACAGCAAAATGTAATTAAATTACAAGTTGAACTACATGTAGTTTATTACTCCTCAACACAGCCTGTTGTTAAACCTAACACTTTCAGTAAGATGCAAAAGTTCACAAATGATCAAATCTGAAGGATTGTTGACATGTACAGTATGTAACAATGAAAAACAAAGGAAATGTTTAGCTGGGGACGTTCCAGTATCTGGATGAGCATGCTCCTATCAGACGACCTTGTTCCGGTCATCATAAAGACCTCAGGATTATGAGGAGCTATATCATTAACAATAAAGATGCATTGATTGACAGTGATTGCAAAACAAATGACAGGATGTGCAGAGGAATGTTTGGGAAAGACTGATAAATTCAGTTAATTGAATTCTATTTGGTAACCTTGACGATTTACATTTTCACAGTCTGGCTAATCTTTCAAGATAAACGGAAGTATTGGGTTACTTATTGTACAGGAGATTGGTTACTTATTGTACTGTGCTCCATAGTGTAAAGGCCTTTAGTAAAACTGGATGCAATGTACAGAGCATTATTGGTACTGTAGTACATCATGCTACTCCGCTTAGCAGTGCACTGAGCATCACACATGTAATTGAGTAACCTACTGTACAATCTACATAGCCAAAAGTACAACATAGAATATTACAAGACTGAAAAATACACCATGCTGAAAAACACACCATTCCACAGCAACCGACCGCGTGGTGTATTCTACTCAGATGGCAGACACCGCTTGGCTGGCATATTACGGACCACATTCCATACTCCTCAACCCCCCCCCCCCCATGACATCACTGGGCGCTCCGATAGACCCGCTAAGCCCAAAATGAATAGAGCAGCAGGCTGGATGGAGGGCGCAGGCAGAGGTGCCACATTCTCTATCTCACTGCTCCCAATCGATAGGCAGCCTGGATTCAGGCCTACAGGACAATAGGACAAACCAAGGATGTACAAAACCAGGGAAGCTAAACTTAAACGGACTGATCATCTTTTGACTGAACATCATATGTGTAAGTTTGTGTTGATTTCTGTGTGAAATGTTCACCTCGTTTTCCCTGAGGCCTATAAATGGACAACATGTTATTTCATTAGGCCGTCGTTGTTTTTCTTTTTAATGGTGCAAAGATTAAAAAGATAAGGGCCCAAGAACTGATAAAACCTTTGACCAAAGCAATAATGTTGGAGTGATGCGATGAGACAAGCATCTTCCCTTTTACAATCATATTACTACAGTAGATACATTCTAACATACACTTGAAAAATTATTTATCATATCAATCAATTAATCAACAAAATACTATTTGTATTGCGCTGTTAAAAAAGTATATTTATCATAGGGAGTGTAATTTATAATCTCTCCTTCTCGCTCTCCCTCTCCTCCCTTGTTCAAAGAGCCTTGGGGGGACATTCAGTGGCTCTTTTATCTGAGGAAAGCAAGGTCAAAACCATTCTAGAACACACACGTGCAAGCACACACACTCCTTGTCACGGGGATGTGCAGGAGAGAAACAGGAGATACAGAATAAACAACACATTATCAAACAACCTCTTGCTCAATTTTTCACAATTTACCAGGAGCTCTCTCAACACAACACACATCTAAACTGAGTGGACAGGGCTCTGGTCAAAGGTATAGCACTATATAGGGAATAGGGTGCCATTTGGGGGGGATACATCCCCTCTCTCACTAACTTATTTTCTCTCCTTCACTTCCTGTTCCTGTGTGTGTTCTTCCTGTTCCTGCCTGCAGCCAGGGTGGGTCTTTCTGCAGTAGTCCACTCCTCCTCAGAAAACAGAAAGGTGATTCATAACTATCTCTCTCTCTTTCCTATGTCCTGCCCCCTCTAACACAGTGTTTCCCAAACCTCTCCTCCAGCACCCCTAGCCATTTAACATTTGTATTTATTTATTACTGAACTAGCACATCTGATGAAACTAAAGAGGAACTTGGGCATTAGTTGAATCAGGTGTGCTAATTCAGGAATAGTTGAAATACGTGGAAGAGCTTGGGGTCCCAGAGGAGAGGTTGGAGAACCATTGGTCTAACACGGCTTTCTCTAATGCTGTGACTGATCAGGTAACGACTGTTACAGTGGTCCTCTTTAACACGGCTTTCTCTAATGCTGTGACTGGTCAGGTAACGACTGTTACAGTGGTCCTCTTTAACACGGCTTTCTCTAACAAGATGCTGTCGGGGGAGGAGGAGGGGTTGGAGGACCACCCCACCATGGCCTTTACAGGTGAGAGACAACAGAATACTGGAACAAACCCAAATTAACGGAAACTAGAAATAGACAAACCAGGTTTGTATTCATTAAGGAATGCACAGAAAATGTGTTATTTTGCAGTTCTTGACACACTCCGGTGCACCTACTACCCCGTTCAAAAACACTTACATCTTTTGTTTTGCCCATTCACCCTCTGAATAGCAGACATACACAATCCATGTCTCAGTTGTCTCAAGGCTTAAAAATCCTTCTTTAACCTGTCTCCTCCCCTTCATCTACACTGATTGATGTGGATTTAACAGGTGACATCAATAAGGGATCATTGCTTTCACCTGGATTCACCTGGTCAGTCTAAGTAGTTGTAAAACTGTACTGTTATTGGGCCACAAATGACATATTTTCTGGACACACACACACACACACACACACACACACACACACACACAGACGTAATAGTTCGTAATTGATTGTGATGACTGTTCACTTTAACATTCAGCATCACACAAATCAACCCCATGTCAGACCTGTGTAGTTTGTGTATGCCGTAATGGAATGAACTTTCAGACTATGAATTCATGCCTCTAAAGCCATAGGCTGTAGTGTGACTAATCTTGGTAATGCTTTTCTGATATTTTCCACTGCTAAATCTTGATATATAGCCCAATAAGCCTGTACAACCCAATAGCTGAGACCAAAGCTCCCCAGGTTAAATGTGCTTTTGGCCATTCTGCTGGCTTAACTCCTTCAGCTAATCCATGGCCTATTCATACTTATTTCTCAAATAAAATATAGCTTATCATTTCCTCCATGGACAGGAGGTTGTAGGTTATAAAAGGTTGGGTGAAAGTAACTCAAAATGCCCCAAAGGGCAGATTACCAGGTCAGAGAGTAAACAACTGGAGGTTCTACAGTGTGCCAGGCCTAGAGTGGTAAAATAAGCACATGCCAGTGGCCAGGCCATGCCAAGCCAGTTACTAGGCCAAAAGCCGATGGCTCCTCTAGAATCCTGGGACCACATTCATTAACTGTGAACAACAATAATTTGTGTGTATTTGAGCAATTTCAGCATTAACCAAAATTGTAATTTCTTGAACAGGTAAACTGACAGCTTCCATCAAGGTGACCAAACCTTTGACACATCTTTTGTTTTGTGTAGCTTATGATAAATCTTGTGTTTTGTGTGTGTGACAAAGTGGAAATTCCATCCCGACTGGAGAGTGAACTCACACTACCCTCCACACTGTTGCACAACTACATACTCAATAATAATAGTACAAATATTTTTTTTAGGGGGGGTGCTTATATTTGTCCTTTTACACACTGGTACAAGTGTCAGTGTGTCATGGAAATGTGTTTCTTCATATCCCAACTCCCCTGAGACACCCGCAGGGAGTGAGGTCACGGCCAGGGTCACCATATCCCAACTCCCCCTGAGACACCCGCAGGGAGTGTGGTCACGGCCAGGGTCACCATATCCCAACTCCCCCTGAGACACCCGCAGGGAGTGAGGTCACGGCCAGGGTCACCATATCCCAACTCCCCTGAGACACCCGCAGGGGAGTGAGGTCACGGCCAGGGTCACCATATCCCAACTCCCCCTGAGACACCCGCAGGGAGTGAGGTCACGGCCAGGGTCACCATATCCCAACTCCCCCTGAGACACCCGCAGGGAGTGGGGTCACGGCCAGGGTCACCATATCCCAACTCCCCCTGAGACACCCGCAGGGAGTGAGGTCACGGCCAGGGTCACCATATCCCAACTCCCCCTGAGACACCCGCAGGGAGTGAGGTCACGGCCAGGGTCACCATATCCCAACTCCCCTGAGACACCCGAGGGAGTGAGGTCACGGCCAGGGTCACCATATCCCAACTCCCCCTGAGACACCCGCAGGGAGTGAGGTCACGGCCAGGGTCACCATATCCCAACTCCCCCTGAGACACCCGCAGGGAGTGAGGTCACGGCCAGGGTCACAATTGTCCAGCACCCCTGGAGCAATTGGGGTTAAGTGCCTTGTTCAACATCGCTCCCCAGGCCTATCAATAACAAAGACCCAGAAAAACCAAGGGGTCCATAAAGTTGTTCAATTGTGTTTCTTTCGAGCGAAACTGAACGAGACGCTGACTTGAGCTTTGGACAGTGTATTGCTGTGAATATTAGAAAAATATAACTTTTTAACATTTTTTCTCAGTCTCAAAATGCCTCTCTTGGTTGCACTTCCCTTTGCAACGCACTAACACAATAAAGGCGGGTTGAATAAAGAGACTTTATTTTTATCCATAAATGTATCATTATTTTGCCATTTATATCTACAGGCTACATGGAGGGTTTTCTTTCATTAGTTTAGGCATTAGTGCATAAACCTCAACTTTAGGGCTTAACTGTTTGCGTGCTAAATTGCCTACACAGCCAATCGCCAAATAATGATTTTGAAACTGTTAACGTCAATCCATGGAGGCAAAAAGGACATTATCGAAGTATAATTCAAGAAGACAAAAGCTGCAAAAGGAGAGTTGAAAATAAGGGAGGGCCAGAAAAGTCATGTTTGGAAAAGATTTGGTGAAGTGGTAAAAGACCACGTTGTGTGTGATGATTGTTTGGCGCCATGAAAATTCAACAGTCACAAGACGGGACTTCAAATAGGCCTATGGCATGTCAAGAGAACTGTAGACTACTGTTAAGATGTGTTAAATGGAAACTGAAATCTGGACACTGACTGTAGATCTATAACCTCTCACATAGCCTTAATAATAACTCCTGCAGAATTAAGCAATTCTTGCAGTAAAACGATTCAACAAATGTAGGCCAAATTTGGGCTTGAGAACAAGAGTGGAGAAATCTGATTTCTTTCTTTCTGCATCTTGAGAGAATGCAATGCTCAGTTTGATATCATCTAGAGTAAAGCATTTATTATATCAATCTATTACATTATTCTGTTGAGAAAGGGTTTATTTAGTGTTCTACGGCAACATACAGGATTACATGTAAGGGATTACAAAAAATGGTAACTGTAATCCGTTACATGTAAGGGATTACAAAGTGATTACAAAGGGATGTAAGGGATTACAAAGGGATGTAAGGGATTACAAAAACGGTAACTGTAATCCGTTACGTTACCAGCAAAAATATTGTGATCAGATTACAGATACTTTAAATGACGGCCTACCCCGGCCAAACCCTAACAGCGCTGGGCCAATTGTGCGCTGCCATATGGGACTCCCAATCATGGCCGGTTGTGATACAGCCTGAAATCGAACCAGGGTCTGTAGTGAAGCCTCTAACACTGAGATGCAGCAGTGCCTTAGACCGCTGCGCCACTCGGGAGGATTCATTTTAAATTCAGAAAGGATGTTTGCGAAGAAATATATTTGACACTTCTCTGTTTTCTCAATGACATTGAAATCATCATTGAAAAAAGGAGCAAGTTTAAGTTTGTTCCACCTGAGTGAGTCTGACCACAAGTCAGAGACCACTATGATGACACACCAAATGTGTTTGATGGATCGCGGGAAAAGAGCAGGTATAGGGTTTTGTAGGCTACAGTCTAATCTTCCAATGGTGCGACTGCTGTCGGCATCCAAATATTATCCAATTTGAATAAACCCTTGGAGGTAAGGATGACAGCAGTGGTGTAGTCTACGGTGATACGGATATCACTTATTATTGATATCTACATATCATTTAGCTATTTGCTCCTTACGGATTGTGGATGTTGTGGATGGCTGTCTAAATCTAAATGTGTATTTGAACCCAATGATGGTTAACTTCAAAAAGTTTAAACTGCCTATGAATCATTGTTTTTGAAACCAGTGGACAGCCAGTGAAAAATGTGCTCTTAAAACAGCTGCACAGTGTGGATCCCAGCATATGGAATAACAGCTGCGCAGTGCGGATCCCAGCCTACGGAATAACAGCTGCACAGTGTGGATCCCAGCCTATGGAATAACAGCTGCACAGTGTGGATCCCAGCCTATGGAATAACAGCTGCACAGTGTGGATCCCAGCCTATGGAATAACAGCTGCACAGTGTGGATCCCAGCCTATGGAATAACAGCTACACAGTGTGGATCCCAGCCTATGGAATAACAGCTGCACAGTGTGGATCCCAGCCTATGGAATAACAGCTGCACAGTGCGGATCCCAGCCTACGGAATAACAGCTGCACAGTGTGGATCCCAGCCTATGGAATAACAGCTGCACAGTGCGGATCCCAGCCTATGGAATAACAGCTGCACAGTGCGGATCCCAGCCTATGGAATAACAGCTGCACAGTGTGGATCCCAGCCTATGGAATAACAGATACACAGTGTGGATCCCAGCCTATGGAATAACAGCTGCACAGTGTGGATCCCAGCCTATGGAATAACAGCTGCACAGTGTGGATCCCAGCCTACGGAATAACAGCTGCACAGTGCGGATCCCAGCCTACGGAATAACAGCTGCACAGTGTGGATCCCAGCCTATGGAATAACAGCTACACAGTGTGGATCCCAGCCTATGGAATACAAGTGGGGCTTTTATTGCTCAATCTAATTGATGCTGAAGAACATATCATATTGGGCCCCAAGAAAAGATATCACATTGGGCCCCACCACCACAGGCCACTCAAACCCTGCGCAATTGCTGTATCTACACACTTCCAGAACCCAACCGACCATTCAAAGCTTTAGATAACTCTATCTTTGCAGGCTTGCAACTCTCTTGTAGTCCAATATTTACTGTACGATATTTACTGACAGTGAGCTGTGAAAATATAACACTGTGTAGACATACATGCAACATTCTGCATACAGTGGAATTCACTATACCCTCTATAAGAAATGTGCTAAAGGCCATCTTCTACCATTTAAATGTAATTTTAAAAAAAATAGTTTCTATCAGTTTTAGCTTACTGAAAGCGCTCTTGCCACCAGCTACATTCACAGGCAGTGTGCAAAATATACGTAAAGCAATGCACACTTCTCCATAAATGCTTTGCAGCTGCATCTTACAAATTGCATTCAGGAGACCAAGAGGGGACAAGTTAGGGAGGAAAGTGGCAGCATATGAAACTTCAACTTCCTCACTAATCTGCCCATTTTTCAGAACAGCAGAAAATGATTCTACAATTTTTGCAGTGGTGTGGAGCCTAGTGTCCAAGTCACTTATGATGTCGTCCATAGCAGTAAAAAACACTGTGTTCTGGAACCTAGTGTCCAAGTCACTTATGATGTCGTCCATAGCAGTAAAAAACACTGTGTTCTGAAACCTAGTGTCCAAGTCACTTATGATGTCGTCCATAGCAGTAAAAAACACTGTGTTCTGAAACCTAGTGTCCAAGTCACTTATGATGTCGTCCATAGCAGTAAAAAACACTGTATACTGAAACCTAGTGTCCAAGTCACTTATGATGTCCATAGCAGTAAAAAACACTGTGTTCTGAAACCTAGTGTCCAAGTCACTTATGATGTCGTCCATAGCAGTAAAAAACACTGTGTTCTGGAACCTAGTGTCCAAGTCACTTATGATGTCGTCCATAGCAGTAAAAACACTGTGTTCTGGAACCTAGTGTCCAAGTCACTTATGATGTCGTCCATAGCAGTAAAAAACACTGTGTTCTGAAACCTAGTGTCCAAGTCACTTATGATGTCGTCCATAGCAGTAAAAAACACTGTGTTCTGGAACCTAGTGTCCAAGTCACTTATGATGTCGTCCATAGCAGTAAAAAACACTGTGTTCTGGAACCTAGTGTCCAAGTCACTTATGATGTCGTCCATAGCAGTAAAAAACACTGTGTTCTGGAACTCCGATGCTGTACTGTCCTGAGCTGTCTCCTCTTGAGAGGTCTCATCGTGGAATCTCTTCCTTTTCCTCTGGCGGCTGTGTTCCTTGCTAAATTGAGGTGCAACATCCAGAAATCAGCAATCAGTATTGCCCCAGACAGGAGAGACTCCTATCCATCTCTAAGAGCCTGCATCTCTTCCTTTAAGGCTCTGATATTGGCTGCCTCTGTGCCAAGTGATATTTTTCTTGACTAGAGAATCACATTCCTGTCCTCAATGCATTGCAGTACTTTCAGCCAGACAATGAGAAGGACAATAGCGTTGAATGACATGAAGTAGTTCTTCCGACCACTAGCTTCTGTTCTGGCCTCGCTGGTGAGACTGCATGTTCCTGGGTATGCTATCAAGGGCCTTGATGATGAAGGTAGGTGTTTTACTACAGGGTTATCACTGTCAATCCCTGCCCTCCAGCGGGTATCGGAGAGGCGATACAATGAGCAACCTGTTTTCTCTTTGTAGATGGCCCATCACTCTGGGCTGGCACTAACAGGTGTGTAAAGGCGATTGATGCAGCCAAAGAATGTTGAAACTTCTGGGCTTGACTCTGCAGCCTGACCACCTACAACATTTAAGGTATGGGAGGCACAAGGTGAGAATGTAGTCTGATGATTTTTATTTCATATTTGGGCTTGGACTCCCTTGACTTTCCCTGACATGTTTGCCCTGTTGTCATATCCCTGCCCTCTGCAATCTCCGATGTCTATCCCTTGGTCATGAAGCATGTTTCAATCATCTCTGCTATCTCACTTCCTGTCTTTTTGTGAAAGTTCTTGAATTCAAGAAATCGTTCAGTGATCTCCCAGTCATCTGTTTCTTTGTTATAACTCACATTTCTTAAGAACACAACATTCTGCTCAGTATGGGAAATGTCTGGCACAGCATCACAGATTACAGAATAATAAATAGCATCCTCCCTTTCCTTTAGAATTCTTTTCAAAACTCCTCTGCCACATAATTCAATTAACTAATTTTGAATGTCAGAGCTCAGATAATGTGTCAGCCTGTCCCTGATTTTTACAAGTGTTCATTCAGCAGTGGATCGTAACGAGACAAGAGCTCTAGTGTGCCTAGGAAATTACCATTGTGGATGTCATTTAGGTCTTCGGTTTTAACCCCTGAAAGGTAAATTCCTTGATGCCAAGTGCAGTGTTTCATCTAGGATTCTCTGCAAGAGAGCTCTATTTTTCTCAGTTTCTGTTTGTATCTGCTTCTGCAACTGACAGTCAATGCCACTAACTGCCATTACAGATTGTTGCAAATTATTCCACTTCTCTGTGTGCCTTATTCCTCTCATGGCTTGGGAATTTATCATATATATGACGCCACTTCACATCGGACATTTTATATCCATGTTGACTGTTCAGTGCACTAAGGGAAGGTATTTTTTGTCCGCGGAAGAAAAGCACACATGGGATGCAATATAGTGCATTAGTACTTTTGCTATGAATTACCCAGTCTCTCTTCACCTTCTCTCTTCCATTGGCTGCCTTAGTATACTGCAAGTATTCTGGGAATGGGTTTCCGTCTGAATCCTGTGGCATTTCTAGGTCTTCATCTCTTGTGGCCAATTTCCTAACAATAGTCTCCCTGTCCATATCAGTTATTTTTGCTGGCCACAAACCCGGATCATTTGATAGAAAATTATCTTCCTCTGAATCTCTCCCACATAACTTGCCATCTACAGCATGTTTTTCAACATCCTCACTTTCAGTCTCTTTCTGTGCACCTTCTCTCATTTGCTCCATCCTCATCATCTGCGTTGGTACTGCCGGCACTGTCTTTCACCTCCTCCGCCACTTCCAGACTCCTCCCTAACAAAACTGTACCACTTGAAGAGGGTCCTGGCTCTGTAGAGTGTACATGACGCATATGATAATATATCCTATAATATAATACAATTTGTAATAACATCATAACCAAAATTTCAGTTACTACCATTTTGTTGACTTAAATGAACTGCATGCAACAGCACTGAATCCTGTAGAATATTGACCCAAATGACCTGCAGTTGTGTATCACCACCACTATATGTCAGTAAACGACCATATTTCAGTCTGCATCAAAGCCATGGAGACATACCTTGGCCATATGACTTGAAGGTATTATTAACATTGGCTGTCACTTATACAGACGGCCACTCAATGCTTCAAACTGTCCAGCATCCAATACAGACTATAGGCTGTTTTTGTTTCATATAAAGGTCATTATGTGGAAACATAATTACAGTTTTTGAATTCTTATCATTGAAAAGGATTGAATCATTTTTATTTTTTTGATAATAATATATTTTTTAAATTCCCACGGACCCCCTGCAATTATGCCAACTGACATGTCATTCAACACAATGCTGCTCAGTTGGGAGTGGAGCTGGTTCAGGGGTACGGGGATGGGGGACAGGGATGCTGAGCCTGAAGCTGCATCTGTTGAGCCTGGCACAAGGCAGAGGCAGGGACAACTGATTTAGTATGAATAGCTTGCTAAAAGTTGAAAACAAGGCCAAGTGACTCAACTATGCATAAAAACACAGGAACTGGCATGCAGAAACATGGCAGCAGGTGCTCTGGACTGATGAGTCAAAATGTTTAATATTTGGCTGTAGCAGAAAGCAGTTTGTTCGTCGAAGGGCTGGAGAGCAGTACACAAATGAGTGTCTGCAGGCAACAGTGAAGCATGCATGGTGGAGGTTCAACAGTGAAGCATGGTGGAGGTTCAATAGTGAAGCATGGTGGAGGTTCAACAGTGAAGCATGGTGGAGGTTCAACAGTGAAGTATAGTGGAGGTTCCTTGCAAGTTTGGGGCTGCAATTTTACAAATGGAGTTGGGGATTTGGTCAGAATTAATGGTCTCCTCAATGCTGAGAAGTACAGGCAGATACTTATCCATCATGCAATACCATCAGGGAGGCATCTGATTGGCCCCAAATGTATTCTGCAGCATGACAACAACCCCAAACATACAGCGAAAGTCATTAAGAACTATCTTCAGCGTAAAGAAGAACAAGGAGTCCTGGAAGTGATGGTATGGCCCCCACAGAGCCCTGATCTCAACATCATCGAATCTGTCTGGGATTACATGAAGAGAGGGAAGCACCTGAGGCTGCCTAAATCCACATAAGTTCTGTGGTTAGTTCTCCAAGATGTTTGGGCCAACCTACCTGCCGAGTTCCTTCAAACTGTATGCAAGTGTACCTAGAAGAATGTATGCTGTTTTGAAGCCAAAGGGTGGTCACACCAAATATGGATTTGATGTAGATTTTTCTGCAGTTCACTCACTTTGCATTTTGTTCATTGATAAATATAATCTATTAACATGTCTATTTTTGAAAGAATTCTTACTTTACAGCATTTTTTCCACACATGTCTAAAACCTTTGCACAGTACTGTATACAGTACCAGTCAAAAGTTCTCATACAAAGTACGCATACAAAGAAAGAAAAAGCATTGAAAGAGTAGGTGTGTCCAAACTTTTGACTGGTACTGAGGTCCCCTGATCCTACCGACCCCAGGGGCAACCTCAGCAGAGGGACAGGATTCTGCTTGAGGTCAAAAAAACAAACAATGGTCACATACACATGGTTAGCAGATGTTAATGTGAGTGTAGCGAAATGCTTGTGCTTCTAGTTCCAACAGTGCAGTAATATCTAACAAGTAATCTAATAATTCCCCAACAACTACCTAGTACACACAAATCTAAAGGGGTGAATGAGAATATGTACATATAAGTATATGGACGAGCAAAGATCATTGACACAGCACATCTTAAATTACTTAAATCTGCTCTGATGGATTTCGTTCTAAGGTCACAAGATCTTGTATTTTGTCTATGTGATTAGACCAACACTCAAATTATATTGTGGTCATGAATATAAGAATTGTTTTGGGATTGTGCTTTTTTGGGATGTACACTACATGGACAAAAGTATGTGGACACCTGCTCGTCAAACGTCTCATTCTAAAATCATGGGCATTAATAAGGAGTTGGTCCCGCCCTTTGCTGCTACAACAGCCTCCACTCTTCTGGGAAGGATTCCCACTAGCTGTTGGAACATTGTTGCAGGGACTTGCCTCCATTCAGCTACAAGAGCATTAGTGAGGTTGGGCACTGACTCACAGTCGGCGTTCCAATTCATCCCAAAGGTGTACGATAGAGTTGAGGTCAGCGATCTGTGCAGGCCAGGCTCCATATTAGGAATGTCCCCAACACAGTGCTCACCAGTCACTAAGGAGCCTATCAGTCTATTATACACTCATAATAAGCCAACAAGTGTTAGCTGTTGGCATACCAAAAGCAGTAGTACAGCTGTAAATGTATGTACGAGTTCAATGTAGTCCACTGTTTTTCAATTGGAGAGGTCACAAAATAACACCCTGAGGTATTCCTCATTAAAGAATACCCAAAGCCAAGGTGCTTCGATAGAATATTGGCAGCCACAAACCCACAGCCCTCCTGGTGCCCCATTCCTCTCTTGCATAGTGGCTGAGCCCTCGCTATCAGAGCAACAGTCTGAGGGGGGCCATCACCCCTAGCGCAAACACCAGGCTCTGAAGCAGCAAGCCAGCTTGTGTGAAAGGCCAGGAAAAAGACAGTCAGTAGTCAATTACACTGCCCACCACCTTGCTATTTTGACACCTTGCTGAATCCACTTATCCAAGAGAGAGGGGCCACAAATGCACAACACTGCCATAGTTGGTTAACTGATGGAAGGCTCACTTTCCGTGAAATCAATGGATTGAAAAATGTTGTTTGACTATCCAATAATTCATCAGAACACAGCCCAGAACACAGCCATCAGAACACAGCCATCAGTACACAGCCCAGAACACAGCCATCAGAACACAGCCATCAGCACACAGCCATCAGAACACAGCTATCAGAACACAGCAATCAGAACTCAGACACATTTGTTTATGATTCTTTTCCTTTGTTTATCTTACCAATAGCAAATCATTCCCATCGTAGCTCATTCAAGTGACCCAGTAAACCACTTGAGCAATGTTTGTATTATGAATATTTCTCAATTTGACATATTTTTATCCATGACCCTGCAGCCAACCCTGTGGTCACTGGTCACAAGACTGAATTATATTCTTCTTTCATTTGGACCCACTGATGAGTCACCTGCTGTGTGTTGCCACAATGTGCATACCTCCTCTGGCATGCAGGGGTGAACTTAGTGATTTGGAGGCCCCAGGCAGAGGCCAGTCTGTTTTGAACATGATTTTGAATGACTACCTCATCTCTGTACACCACACATACAATTATCTGTAAGGTCCCTCAGTCAAGCAGTGAATTTCAAACACAGATTCAACTACAAAGACCAGGGAGGGTTTCCAATGCCTCGCAAAGAAGGAAATCTACTGGTAGATGGGTAAAAAAAATCGGACATTTAATATTGCTTTGAACATGTTGAAGTTATTAATTCCACTTTGGATGGTGTAACAATACACCCAGTAACTACAAATATACAGGCGTCCTTCTTAACTCAGTTGCCGGAGAGGAAGGAAACCGCTCAGGGATTTCACCAAGAGGCCAATGGTGACTTTAAAACAGTTACAGAGTTTAATGTGATAGGAGAAAACTGAGGATGGATAAACAACATTGTAGTTACTCCGCAATGCTAACCTAAATGACAGAATAAAATCCAAAACATACATCCTGTATGCTGCAAAAACAATTGGCAAAGAAATTACATTTATGTCCTGAATACAAAGCGTTATGTTTGGGGCAAATCCAACACAACATATTACTGAGTACTCTTTAAATTTTCAAGCTTGGTGTTGGCTGCATCATGTTATGGGTATGCTCTTGGTATGCTTGTCATTGGCTAAACACAGGAAAAATCCTAGAGGAAAACTTGGTTCAGGCTGCTTTCCAACAGACACTGGGAGACAAATTAAACTTTTAGCAAGACAATAACCTAAAACACAAGGCCAAATATACCCTGGAGTTGCTTACCAAGACGACATTGAATGTTCCTGAGTGTCCTAGTTACAGTTTTGACTTAAATCAGCTTGAAAATCTATGGCAAGCCTTGAAAATTGCTGTCTAGCAATGATCAACAATGTGCAATTATTGTACACTCTGTAATACCACCGACAGCTCTTCAGCATGGCGTATATCTGGCGTGCCGTCCATGATGACAGCAAAGTATTTTACCTTCTTAATCTTCTCAACAATTGCCTCTATTGTTTTTTGTGGAACCAGATTTATCAGTTCATTTTGGATACTCTTGCCAAGATAATGGTCACTTATTTTGTGATTTTCAAACTTTCTCAAATGTTCAGTAATTGTACAAATGTTTGGTCGCTACATCTGGAGAAATTACGGACCATGTAAAAAACTGTTGGACACTAAATCCGTTTAGAAGGACCATGTAAAAACGGTTGTCTGGTATGCCCTCACCCGTCTGAGCGGTCGGCTGTGAATTCCCTCACCCGCTATATACTTCTAACTGATTGGTTTGGTTCTGACCACTTTAGTGCTGTCCGGTTATAAGATGATGTTGAGGCCCATCACTGTACTCTTGATAGTCACCATCACACACGTACACGCAGACACAGCAGTTTCCATTTGAAGATGTTTGTGTGATTTTGGTCATCCGAATGACTTGGACTCTTATCCTTGTGGTTCTATAAGACAAAGATATACACTTTTTTGGGGGCATCTAAAGCTTATTTCCTGAATTTTTACACAATCCAATATGCAGTCTCCATTTAAAATAGATAAGTAAACAAAAATGTCCATTGTCATCAAGCTAGGTTGGAGATCATTTTTAAATATGTTTAAGTGATTAATAAGACTGAACTAGATCAAAGGTCATTCAATAATAAATATTGTGTTGCACCCAATAACCTAACAAATGAATAAATGAACTCTTGAACAAAGTCAAAGACTTTTCATTGTCTTTATTAAGACATCCACTATATCATATTTCAGCCAAACCGGCCAGCCAGACCGACCAGCCGACCAGCCAGACCGACCAGCCAGACCGACCAGCCAGACCGACCAGCCAAACCGGCCAGCCAGACCGACCAGCCAAACCGACCAGCCAGACCGACCAGCCAAACCGGCCAGCCAGACCGACCAGCCAAACCGACCAGCCAGACCGACCAGCCAAACCGGCCAGCCAGACCGACCAGCCAAACCGGCCAGCCAGACCGACCAGCCAAACCGGCCAGCCAGACCGACCAGCCAAACCGACCAGCCAGACCGACCAGCCAAACCGGCCAGCCAGCCAGACCGACCAGCCAAACCGGCCAGCCAGACCGACCAGCCAAACCCAGCCAGACCAGCAGCCAGACCGGCCAGCCAGCCAGACCGACCAGCCAAACCGACCAGCCAGACCGACCAGCCAAACCGGCCAGCCAGACCGACCAGCCAAACCGACCAGCCAGACCGACCAGCCAGACCGACCAGCCAAACCGGCCAGCCAGACCGACCAGCCAAACCGGCCAGTAAGACCGACCAGCCAGACCGGCCAGCCAGACCGACCAGCCAAACCGGCCAGCCAGACCGACCAGCCAAACCGACCAGCCAGACCGACCAGCCAGACCGACCAGCCAAACCGGCCAGCCAGACCGACCAGCCAAACCGGCCAGCCAGACCGGCCAGCCAGACCGACCAGCCAAACCGGCCAGCCAGACCGGCCAGCCAGACCGACCAGCCAGACCGACCAGCCAAACCGGCCAGCCAGACCGACCAGCCAAACCGGCCAGCCAGACCGAGCCGTCTGCACTCCCGACCCCCACAAGTCTAGTCAATATCTCAACTCTCTCCCAACACAATTTCCTTCCCAGTTCACGCCCAAGGGAAATGTTTAAATATATGTATATATACATTAACACACAGAAACAGCAAATCCTCCATATAATTAATCTCATAGGACTAACAGTACTTTAGAGCTATTTTTACTTGCACACAGCTGGGTCGCCCCGTCCTCTCCCTAGGGGTCCACCACCCTGCAAGCGCCCCGACCCAACACTCCAACACTCTTAGTGAAATGTTAATTCCTGGTTTTGTGTGTGTTAGGCAAAGGCCAGAGTGACAACCCACAGGACGCCAGACCCCCAGGGCCAGGACTGACCAGCCCAACAGCCTAAATAGGTATCTCCCCTGACGTGGGCATGTTTTCAATACAGACTCCTTATGAAAGTTGCTCAGTATACACTTAATCTTATAATGCATCTAATATAGTGATACATAACTTGACATTGTGGGAGGATAATCAACCTTCCAATTAATGGCCATGCATTTCTTAGCCGCTATAAATGTTTGGTTACACAGTTTCTTCAGATAACAGTCTCCAGTATCAACAGTTCCAAGTAAACAAAAACAGGGAGAAGTGAGAATCTGTAGACCTGCTGAGATAAAATAACATACTCTTTGCCAGATTTCACACCATAACATATGCAAATATGTCCCTTTTTGTGTTTTACACCTCAAGCAGAGGAATGACATTTATGACTGCATGTAATTCAGTTTCACTGGCATATAGTACATCCTATGGATGGCCTTCAACTGCAGTAATTTATTTCTGAGATGATATGAACCTGACTGGACTTTCAAACACATCTGTATCCATTCATCATCATCAATAGCTTCTACCAGCTTCCTCACATTTTTATTTGACATGTTTTGTGTCATTGGGAAAAGCCTCTATCAACCCTTGGTACAGTTTGGAAATAAACTTTGGTGGTTTGACAGACTGCCTTAAAATAGTATCTGGCTTGTACGGTGTTTACTGCACAGAGAGAAGAAAGTGTTGTATTTGCAATATTTCACCTCACCTCCATCACAGACTGTTCTTCCTTGGCTGCCTGTCCCTGCTGAGACCCCTGTCACCATCTGATCCTCCTAAAATGACGCATGACAAAGAATTACATTGGTGTACATTTATTCATGATATTATTTAAGAATAAAATCAACGGTTCAATAATTGAAATTACCATTATTCCCAGATCCCAGACTGTAGCTTTACTTTTAAGCTGCTGTCTTGTAGCTACTGTAGGTCTACCCATCAATTCAAGATGGAATGTATCATTCACTGATATTGTTGATAGAGGCCTACTGCAAAATTCACTTGAGCTCTGTAGACTGGTCTTACCTGGCTGCCTGGCCCTGCTGGGACCTCTGTCACCATTTGATCCTACTAGGACATGATGAGCATAGTGTTGTGTAATTACAGCACTAGAGGGCTGCATTCCCACTGGATGCCTGCGGGACCCATGGGAATGGGCATTTTTAATGCTACGGGCGGGAGTGGGCGGTCGGACAGACAATCTTGGGATTAAAATAGTTTTGTTGTCCCGCAGATTATTTGGTAATGGTCCTCTTTCTGCTTTGTATGCGTTAGTTTACCTATTGAATTAAAAGCTAAATATATATATTTTTGCATTACATGCTGCCTAGACCGCATGCATGTGTGCGTCTGCGTGTGCCATCACTCGCATTTTGATTTTGTCCTCCCACACCAGACGTGATCAGGACACAGGTTGAAATATCAAAACAAACTCTGAACCAACTATATTAATTTGGGGACAGGTCGAAAACTATTAAACATTTATGTAAATCGCTAGCTAGCTTGCTGTTGCTATCTAATTTGTGCTGTGGGATATAAACATTGGGTAGTTATTTTGTCCCGTTGAATAAAATAAATAAATCCTCTTTGGACTAGGGGGTAGTATTTTGACGTCTTGTTGAAAATCTTGCATATAATTGGTATATTTCGATAGAAAACACTCTAAAGTTTCTGTTAAAATAATGTCTGTGAGTAATAATAGAACTGATATGGCAGGCGAAAACCCGTGGAACCCCCCCCCCCCAAAAAGTTCAGCCTACCACTGTTTCCAATGGCTGTCATGTTTAATATGAAGGGAAAACCTCCCATATTGCAGTTCCCGGGGCTTCCACTAGATGTCAGCAGTCTTTAGAAAAAGGTTCAGGCTTGTTTTTGTAAAAATTAGCTCGAATTTGTAGTTTTTCTAAGTGGCTCCCATTTTGGCTGTAGTGTTTTCTTGCGCGTGGATGAGAGCGCGTTCTTTGTTGTTTATCTCCGGTAAAGACAATAACTTATTCTCTGTCTTAAATGTCATCGTTTATTTACATATTAGGGTACCTGAGGTTTGATTATAAACGTTGTTTGGCTTGTTTGGAGAAGTTTATTGGTAACGTTTGGGATGAATTTTGTATGCATTTTGAAGGAGGGAAACCGGTGGATTATTGAATGAAGCGCGCCAGTTAAACTGAGTTTTTGGGGATATAAAGAAGGACTATCGAACAAAAGGACCATTTGTGATGTAGCTAGGACCTTTTGGAGTGCCAACAGATGAAGATCTTCAAAGGTAAGGCATTTATTTTATCGCTATTTCTGACTTTCGTGGCGCACCTGCCTGGTTGAAAAATGTTTTTAATGCTTTTGTATGCGGGGCACTGTCCTCAGATAATCGCATGGTGTGCTTTCGCCGTAAAGCCTTTTTGAAATCTGACACAGCAGCTGGATCAACAAGAAGTTAATATTTTTCTGATGAATGACACTTGTATTTTCATGAATGTTAATATGATTATTTCTGTCAATTGAGTTTCACGCTCTGCAATTTCCCCGGATGTTGTCGAGGTGGGTCGCTAGCGCCACGCCTAGCCATGACAGGACTATCGGACCACCATTTTATTACCTTTGCAATCGCAACAAAGAATCTGCTCAGACGCCAACCAAGGATCATCAAAAGCCGTGCTTTAAATTCTCGGACAACCAAAAGATTCCTAGACACCCTTCCAGACTCCCTCCACCTACCCAAGTAAGTCAGAGTTCAAAAATCGGTTAACCACTTAACTGAGGAACTCAATTTAACCTTGTGTAATACCCTCGATGCAGTTACACCACTAAAAACAAAAAACATTTGTCATAAGAAACTAGCTCCAAATGTACCTTTGTGGAGGCCTTTTTTGTCAACAATGTGGCCTCATTAGCCTGGGCACAGTGGCCACAGTGGCCTCAAACTGAGTTTTTATTTTATTTATATATATTTATAAAATGAATGCCCAGCTCATGAGGCCCCTTGATGATGTGGTGCCTGAGATAGTTTCCTCTTCTGCCAAATGGTAAGTCCGCCACTGCTGGTGTGAGAAGCTGTGGGCTGCTGCGGTTTTATCAGATGATGCTGGGATGAAAGAGACAGGAAAAAGGGCTGAGTGCAAAGAGACCGGATGTACTGACACAGCTCTGATGCCTTTGTGTGTGTGTGTGTGTGTGTGTGTGTGTGTGTGTGTGTGTGTGGTACAGACTGAATGAGAATAATGAGGTAAATTGAAGTGACTAATGCAGCTCTGTACAGTACATTCAGTAGGTGGGGAAGAAGCCTTAACAGTAGAACATTCGTTAATCAGAAAATGTGATGGATTGATCATTTGCATTACACATCAATATCAATATACATGATTTACATATTGACATATATACAAGAGTAGGTATAGTGCTACTGACACAACAACAACAACAACTGGTGTTATTGTAAATCTTGCCATCACACTAGGAACTATGGATGGATGTCACAGTGGAGTATCTATCCAACAATTAGCCATAAACATTAGTCCCATTATCTTTAAAGGGATACTTCCAGATTTAGGCAATGAGACTTTTCATCTACTGTGTGTCCAGTATGAAGGAAGTTAACAGGTAGTTTTGCGAGCCAATGCTAACTAGCGTTAGAGCAATGATTGGAAGTCTATGGGTATCTACTGTATAGACTACCTTTAACTTCCTTCATACTGGACACAGAGATACCCACGAGTTCATCTGACTCTGGGGAAGTAGATAAAGGGCCTCATTGCTAAAATCCCAAACGTATCCCTTTAACTTACAGGCCAGTAAGATAATACAGCATGTGGAAGCAGGGGAAACATGGCATGTGTTTGCTGAGAGATTTGTTATGGGTGAATGTATTACTTCATTTCAAAACATTTCCAGCCATCTGTTCTTCTCTGGGTTTGCTCATGTAACAGGCTGTAATATGGGCTCCAGGGACTCCATTAGAAACAGATTCACTCTGACTAAGGCAAGCTTGCCTGGCACACGGTTCTCCACTGAGAAGAATTTGCCTATTCACTAAATAAAATGTTATGATAAACTAAAGGAGCAACAGCTTTTGCATGAATCATCGATATTGTACATGCCAGATAATATAGTTAACTTTTTTGAAGTTTTAGTTGATTTTTGACTTCCCTATGCGGTTTTTGTTTCCTCCAAAACGTGTGTTGATTAGTTTGCAAAAAAAAAAAAAAACTTAAAGAGACAATCAGCAAAGTAACACCCCGTCACCTTTTTGAGTAAACAGCTTAGGGATGGGTCTGGTGAAATGTAACCGAATTCATAGATGGAACTATGGATGCAAGGACCATCCATGAGATCAATATTGTAGTTTTAACCATGTAATGAAGCTGTACAGTGTTTGTTTCTAATTACATTGCTTACACACAGAGTAAAACAAGCTTATATTTTGGTGCATTATTGGGGTTAGACAGTTGATCTAAGGGCTCTATTCAATCTGCATCCCTAAAGCGTTACAGATTATTTGATAGAAATGTAAAGTTAACTTCCAATTAAGAGCATATATACAGTGTTTCAAGTGAATGCAGTCTCTAAACTTCTGAACTTCCACAATATAGAGTGAATAGAGCCCTAAATTTATGATGCATTTATAATACATATTCATATTCATAATATTGAGTTGCAACCCCCTTTTGCCCTCAGAACAGCCTCAATTCATCAGGGCATGGACTCTACAAGGTGTCTAAAGCATTCCACAGGGATGCTGGCCCATGGACCATTCTTGATACACACGGGAAACTGTCAAGCATTAAAAAAACAGCAGCGTTGCAGTTCTTGACACACTCAAACCGGTGCGCCTGGCACCTACTGCCATAACCTGTTCAAAGGCACATAAATCTTTGGTCTTCTGCATACTCCACGAAGGCCCAAGCTATCAAAACAGGACATTGGGCAACGGCCAACTAAGAAAGAGGTTGTCAGCAAATCCAGAGATTTTTCACAGCAGTGCTCGTCATCGGCACCGAACTTCCTTCCCTATAGCTTAGCTACAGGAACAGGACAAATCACACATTTTGCTGTCTTATGATATGGGAATTTTATTATGAATCTAATATGGATAGTTGAAGAGTTTATTTCCAAAACGCCACATCCACCAATATTTTTCATTTGTGTTTTTTCATAAAAAATGATTGCTTATGGGTACCTTCATATGTGTGTATGACTGTTTTCACATGTTTAATTCACAGATTTGAGATGTGTATGAATGTGTTGTTCTGCAAAACGCAACAGTATCCATCCATTGTTTAGCTGGAATGGAATGTTCTTATCCTGTATATTTGACTGTGATATGTGAATGTCTCATCTATCGTGAGATGAATGCACTGACTGTGTCACTCTAGATAAGAGCATCTAAACAACCATACACCATGATTAGACAGTGAAAAAACACTTGTGTCTCTTTCACCATTTCTTTAAACAATAAAAGCTAATTTACCAATATTTCTCAAAATACAGTGCCTTCAGAAAGTATTCATAGGGCGGCTCACAATTGGCCCAGCATCGTCCGGGTTTGGCCGGGGTAGGCCTTCATTGTCAATAAGAATTTTAAATGATTTTAAACGTTAAATGACTTGCCTAGTTAAATTAAGGTAACAAATAATAAAATAAATAAATAATAAATCCCGCTTGACTAATTCACATTTTGTAGTGTTACAGCCAACAACAAATCTCACCCATCTACACACAATGCCCAAATAATGACAAAGGGAAAACGTGTTTTACATTTTCTTTTGCACATTTATTGAAATATCTTATTTATTTAGTATAGTATTAAGTATTCAAAGCCTTGAGTAAATACATGTTAGAATCATAAATGGCAGCAATTACAGCTGTGTGTTTTACTGGGTAACTCTATAAGAAGTTTGCACACCTGGATTGTGCAACATTTGCCCATTATGCTGTTCAAAATTCTTCAAGCTCTGTCAAATTGGTTGTTGATCATTGCGAGACAACCATTTTCATGTCTTCCCATAGATTTTCATGCAGATTTAAGTCAAAACTGTAACTCGGCTGCACATGAACATTCACTGTCTTCTTGGTAAGCAACTCCAGTGTAGATTTGTCCTTGTGTTTTAGGTTATTGTCCTGCTGAATGGTGGATTAATCACCCAGTGTATGATGGAAAGCAGATTGAACCAGGTTTTCCTCTAGGATTTTGCCTGTGCTTAGCTCCATTCTTTGTATTTTTTATCCTGAAAAACGTCATGATTACACGCATACCCATAACATGATGCAGTCACCAATGTGCTTTAAAATACTCAGTAATGTGTTGTATTGTATTTGCCCCAAACATAACACTTTGTATTCAGGACAAAAAGTTAATTGCTTTGCCACATGTTTTGCAGTATTACTTAAGTGCCTTGTAAACAGGTTGCATGTTTTGGAATATTTGTATTCTGTACAGGCTTCCTTATTTTCATTCTGTCAATGAGGTTAGCATTGTGGAGTAACTACAATGTTGTTGATCCATCCTCAGATTTCTCCTATCACAGCCAATCAACTCTGTAACTGTTTTAAAGTTACCATTGTCCTCATGGTGAAATCCCTGAGCAGTTTCCTTCCTCTCCGGCAACTGAGTAAGGAAGGACATCTGTATCTTTGTAGTGACTGGGTGTATTGAGACACCATCCAAAGAGTAATTAACAACTTCACCATGCTCAAAGGGATATTCTATGTCTGCTTTTTTATTTTTACCCATCTACCAATAGGTGCCCTTCTTTCCGGGGCATTGGAAAACCTCCCTGGTCTTTGCGGTTGAATCTTTGTTTGAAATTCACTGCTCGACTAGGGCCTTACAGATAATTGTATGTGTGGAGTACAGAGATAAGGTAGTTATTTAAAAAAGAATGTTCAACACTATTATTGCACACAGAGTGAGTCCATGCAACTTATTATGTGACTTGTTAAGGACATTTTTACTCCTGAACTTATTTAGGCTTGCCAAAACAAAGGGGTTCAATGATTCAAGACATTTCAGCTTTTCATTTTTTATCAAAGTGTAAATATGTCTGTGTGTGAATACTTTCTGAAGGTGCTGTAGATATATAGCATTTTGAAATGAAACTTCAGTTATTTACATTGTGCTTGTAATAATTTTTGTCAGTAGGTGTTCTAGGTACAGTGATATTAAATCTGAACCCAGTTATGATAAAAGATAACAGCAAAATATGTTTTTTTATTTGATTGGATACAAGGCATTTAAAATAATAGAGGATAACACAAAAAAGTCAAAAATAAAATAATTTTCCTTTGTGGTCCTCTAAGTTCTAGAGAAGAGCCACCTCTGCAAAATAACTCTACCACTCCGGAGTACTACATTTATTCATCAATCATTCACTCCATTCATCATACCTCAACACCTTCTACTCATGAGACCAAGCCCATGCATATACAGTTATACAAACTTGCAGGAGAAAACAATAGTCCAGTGTTTTCTAAGGGCTCAGCAGTAATTTTCCATTCCTGTGTGGCTTACAGTGGTGTGTCTGACTTGTCTCTTATCTCTTAAAAAAATATTATAAAAAGTAACACAATAAAATAACTATAAAGAGGTTATATACAGGGGGTACCGGTACCGAGTCAATGTTTGGGGATACATGTTAGTCGAGGTAATTTGTACATGTAGGTAGGGGTGAAGTGATAGATAGATAGATAGATAGATAGATAGATAGATAGATAGATAGATAGATAGATAAACAGCGAGTAGCAGCAGTGTACAAAACAAATGGGAAAGGGGGGTGACAATATAAATAGTCCAGTGGCCATTTGATGAATTGTTCAGCAGTCTTATGGCTTGAGGGTAGAAGCTGTTAAGGAGCCTTTTGGTCCTAGACTTGGCGCTCTGGTACCTCTTGCCGTGCTGTAGCAGAGAAAACAGTCTATGACTTGGGTGACTGGAGTCTCTGACAATTTTTGGAGCTTTCCTCTGACACCGCCCAGTACATCACTTGGGCCAAGCTTCCTGCCATCCAAGATATAGGTCTTGGATGGCAGGAAGCTTGGCCCAAGTGATGTACTGGGCTTTACGCATTACCCTCTGTAGCGCCTTACGGTCAGATACCAAGCAGTTGCCATACCAGGCGGTGATGCAACCAGTCAGGATGCTCTCGATGGTGCAGCTGTAAAACTTTTTGAGGATCTGGGGAACCATGCCAAATCTTTTCAGTCTCCTGAGGGGGAAAAGGTGTTGTTGTGCCCTCTTCACGACTGTCTTGGTGTGTTTGGACCATGATAGTTTGTTGGTGATGTGTACACCAAGGAACTTGAAACTCTCGAGCGCTCCACTACAGCCTTATCGATGTTAATGAGGGCCTGTTCGGCCCGCCTTTTCCTGTAGTCCACAATCAGCTCCTTTGTCTTGCTCACATTGTAGGAGAGGTTGTTGTCCTGGCACAACACTGCCAGGTCTCTGACCTCATCCCTATAGGCTGTCTCATCGTTGTCGGTGATCAGGCCTACCACTGTTGTGTCGTCAGCAAACTTAATGATGGTGTTGGAGTCATGTTTGGCCACGCAGTCGTGCATTCCAGGTGACTACCTCATGATGCTGGTTGAGAGAATGCCAAGAGTGTGCAAAGCTGTCATCAAGGCAATTGGTGGCTACTTTGAAGAATCTCAAATATAAAATATATTTTGATTTGATTAACCCTTTTTTGCTTACTACATGATTCCATATGTGTTATTTCATAGATTTGTTGTCTTCACTATTATTCTACAATTTAGAAAGTAGTACAAATAAGGAAAAACCTTTGAATGAGTAGGTGTGTCCAAACTTTTGACTGGTACTGTACATTCAATGGCAGTTAACTGTAAACAATGAGCAGTTCATTTTTCATAAGATTCATAACTGATGGTTGCTTTTGTGTGCCTGTTGAATACAGCGTGGGGGCAATGATAATACCACGTTCAAGGAAAATGTATTTGCTTACTAGGTTTGGTCTGCAGATTGCAGTCTTGGGAATGAGCTGATCATTCCCTCCTTCCATATGAGCACATTTTTAGTTTCAAAAGACGCTGAAAATACGTGGAAAAGATGTCTTTCAACCAATTTTGCTCACTGGGTTACTTCCTGATAACGTACCTTCTGACTCGACATTCTAGGGACAGCATGAATTTCCTCACATAGGAATGTAAAATCAATTTTGATTCATTAAGACATTTTAAAAGGCAGACTTTAAAAAAGGGTAACACATATTTTTTTTGCTACTTCTTTTATTGTGTGCCCCTACTAGAAAGAAAAAAACTACAAATGCTTAGGCGTTAACTTCAACTGCACGTTGATTCAAACTTGCTTGTTTTGTGGATGAGAGGTGACAGACGATAGAGCACTCGTGTTGAATATGAATTTACAGAAAGTTATGAAAGAGCTCTCTCTAGTGGTGGAGCTGTGAATAGCGTATACTTCTTGCTAAGGACGACATGAGACTGTTATGGGTTGGTTATTAGCAACGGAGCTGACACATGCGCAGCTATGGGGCAAAACAGAGCGGGTTGGCTTAGATTGTTGACAATGTGTAAATCAATATTTCGTATCCAATGTTTTTTTGAAAACATAAATAAATGTGCACAATGAGCACTTGTTGTCTCTCAAAGACATCATTACAGTTGTTGGTTATCTAGCTAGTGATTTTTTTGCCATATTAGCATTGACATGAAATCAGTCAAAACACCTCAAAACAAGAGATGGTATCAAGAACAAGATGAAACTAGCTGAAACCAGTCACTTATGATTGCCAACGTTGCAGTTTCTTGTCATTGTTGGTAGCTATCTGGCCATCCAGAAATATAACAGATGGACTTCTTCCCCACTGAAGCTGCGCATTGTTTTCGTAATGTTCTCAGCTAACCCATTATTCCCATGGCGTAACTTCTTCAGAAAGTTGCAAGAAATACAAATCATAAATTCTTTAAAACTTTTTAGGCCTACATTTGGGTTTTGGTTAAAAAAAATAAAAAATTAAAAACTGTTCCCAAATGCTCTGTGACCACCCCCCAATGTGGCTGGTAAAAAATACATTTTTACCCACCAATGGGTGGGTAAATCTACCTGCATTTCATTTACCCACCAATGCCTAAATCTACCTGCATTTCATTTCCCACCCTGCCCCTATGAGATAAACTAATAAGATACACTGTTCTCTTGCTCTGCATCAAAGAGCGATATGAATATTTTAAGTTAACCAACCTTGATTGATATAGGGACTGGTTTAACTCACAGAAGCTGATTTGTCTGTAGACAATGTTGTCATTTTGATCAGTGAAAGTTTCAATGAAGTACTGTTCATCGTCACTGTTATGAAATGACTCTTCACTGTTCAGATGAATAAACTCTAAATTGATTTCAATGAAGTCTAATACAAATCCGAGTGTACTGTATTTTAAATGACTCTGTTTTTTTCCAGACACATCCTTTCTATTTAAGGAAGCTAGTGACGTGTACTTGGGGATCAGGCTAAACCCCAGAGTAAAGATTGTCTTTAATCTATAACAGGATAATGTCTGGAGTAAACACCACATCATCCCTCCGTCATCCTCCTACATATAGCACCCAAAACCTACAAACTGTGGGACGACTCCGTCACCACCATGGACCTGAGAGTGTCACTTGGTCACATGGCTACCTGATCTTCATGATCTTACCTGCCAATCTGTCAGCTCCAGGCTGAGTCTCGGCAGTTCTCGCCAAGGCAGAGAGACGGCCTTACGGCCATGTCAACACAACCTAGATTTGGGAATCGTCACTCACGGGAAGGGGAAAGATGGAGAGATGCTGTCTGCATCCCAAGTGGCACCCTGTTCCCTATGTAGTGAACTGCGTTTGACCAGGGCCTACAGGGAGAGAGACAGGAAGAATCTCTCTTTTAGAATGCTCTGGAGAAGAGCTTGCAGGTGTTTATTCTCACAAGTGTTTATTCCATGGACAACCACACTCCTACACACTAACCCAACAGTGCAAGCAAGCGAACAAGCAAACATAAAAAAACACCCACACACAGACTTCAATGTAAACGCTCTCACACATGCACACAAATGCACATACATATAATACTGAAGCTCATTTCCTTCTGTATTTGTAACATACTCAACACATACAGCATATGAACAAACCGTTGCTTTAATGATCATGCAGGAACAAACTGTGCCGACTGAGCTCATTAGGTATGGGATAAAATAATTGATATTGGACTGACCTTTAAAAAGCTATTAAAAGGCGACCATATCGACCCATCAGTAAGCTGTCTTGTCATGTTTAGCCCACATACACCATCTCTCTCATCATCTTACTCTCTCTCCTACCCCCTCCTTTTATCTCCCTCCCTCCATCTCCATCCCCATCTCTCTGCCTCCCTCTCAGCTGATAAAGCTTATTGTGGCCAAATAGGCTTAGGAGCATCGCTATGGCAACAGGGAGTCCGTAAGAGGCTTCACAAGGCACTTCATCTGGGGCTGTGATCTGCCGTTGCCCTCTGAGACACTGCCCCCAATCTCTGGAAACAAGCAATGACAGGCCATGCCTCAGGGGAGGAGGGAACTGTGTGTGTGTGTGTGTGTGTGTGTGTGTGTGTGTGTGTGTGTGTGTGTGTGTGTGTGTGTGTGTGTGTGTGTGTGTGTGTGTGTGTGTGTGTGTGTGTGTGTGTGTGTGGAATCAACCACAGCCTGTGGCTCCAGGTAGGAGGGGACTGTGTGTGAAAGGGGTGGGGTTTACTATATGAGACTAAGTGAGAGTGTGTGTGCTCAAAGACTTCACAAGCAAGACGACAACTATCGGAGTCCGTGCGACCGACAGCAACACATCTTCCAACAACATCTCTCTCTTCATCTATCTTTTGGTCATAATATACATCATATATTCACTCCCTTGTGAATTCACTTCTGCTATAGCTTCCAAGACTGACGAGAGTTCAGGTAAGCAGAGTTTATTCATACAATGTTTTGTTTTAGTTTAAGGGGAGATGTGCAGTATTAGTATGGACTACAATATGTGCCAAGTGAGGTTTCTGATAGTCAGGGTGTTAAAAGTAGACAATATAGTTTTAAAATATATAATTTATCCAAATCAGTAACATGCATTATTATATATATTTATTGTCTAAGAAAGACGCACTATACACTAGATGAGAACGTGTTTAACCTTAAATCTAATCACACCTACCTACAATTACATAAAAATGAAAGAACAGGGAAGCCTATCTACTTCTGGAAAGTTCCATGAAAAATCACCCTTCTATTCCATGTTATCCAATGTGTTCAGTTTGATCCATAGGAGTAGCGTATTTGAGCAAATTAGTACAACATTAGCGCCGTTTATACCTGGTGCTAACATGCAGCTTGTGTCTGGATCATATCCACATTCTGATTGTGCCCACATTTTCAGACAGGTATAGACAATTAAAATATTAATTGTGAACTGATTTTGATGAAGTCTAAGTTTCAAATCTGTGTAAAAGGGGCAAATTCAGGACGAAGGTCACATGTTAGCACCAGGTATAAGCAGGGCTATTCTGGGCAGGAGGACAGAAGAGAGTGGGACACATTCCAGGAAACAGGAGTCAATGCAGGAGCCCTGTTTATACTTAGTTCTGCAGCCTTTGTCTTGATATTGTCCACATTCTGATTGTGCCAGCATTTTTAGACAAGTGTAGATTATCAAAAGAAACATTGTGATCTGATTGTGATCTGATCTTAAAAGTGTAAACAGACAAGTTCAGGTCAAGACCAGGATGAAGGATGCATGTTAAGATCAGGTATAAACAAGGCTTAGGAAATACTTGCAAATTCATGAGTTAACCTTACAATTACACTCGATCAATATGGAAAGTGGTTGGGATTAGCACTGATGGTAGGATGGAAATACTCCATTAAGCGTTTATGAATACTCATTATAACATTATTATCATTATAATCATATACATTTGAGCTCACTGAAATTCTAAATAAGGAGTTGCAGTCAGTATCATAATAGGTGATTAATAATAAACTGGTCTTAAATACATCGAAAACTTAAAGCATTGTATTTGGTTCAAAATATTTTCTAAAACCTAAACCTTAGCTGGAGATGTGTATAAAGGGTGTGACCATTGAGCAAGTTAAGGGAGCAAAACTCCTGGATATAACATTGGATGGTCACGTATCATGTTCAAGCTCTTGGGGCCCATATGCGCCGGTCATCAATGTCTATTTTCTCTTTTTTTATTTAATAAATAGCTTTTGACTGTACTGTCTGTATGCTGTGGTTAAGGCTACGACGGCGCCAGTCCAATGAGTGGAGCTTACTCAGGTGTTCAAAAGCCATATCAGACAGAAAGATGAATGCTTCTTAGGTAGTTCTTTATGAGGTTCCGTTTAGAAAACAATCTCTCTGCAGAAACGACAGTTACAGGGATGGTAAAAACAGCTTGATTGCCGTAGCAACATCAGGGAAACAGAAGTGAGTGGTGCTTCAAACACAGCAGTTCTGCAACATCTTAAGCCTAATTGAGCCTCTCATTCTCCTTAATTGCCGGCCTCAACACGTTACAGAAAGAGATTAACTGTATAGGATGCTCTGGGGACAGATTGTCTGGATATTGAACAGCCCAAAATTTGTTGGTTGGATTTAATTTGATTTAATTTATCTTGAATATAACAAGACAAAACCCGCTGAGTAGTGGCTGAATGTATCCTCAAGCCGACTACTGTTTTTTCCTAATTGTTATGCTATTTGATATGTAATTTGTATTAAAAGTTTATAAATAGTAGCTAAATAGTAACTAAGTCAGGTATATAGCTATATATAGTACACTGCATAATGAAACAATCGCTCGTGAACTAGTGTTTTGAGGGTGGACTGACTAATATTTGCAGTGGCAATTTTAGCATGTAAATCTTGGTCGGCAAACCATTTTTTGGGGTGGGGGATGCATGCCAGCAAAGCCACAACACAACACTAAACAATACATGAATTGTACTATAACGGTGACAAACTTTGCCCACAACCTGTTAGGGCCTACATTAAGCAAGTTATCCTAATAGCAGAGTCCCAACAGCAGGCCGAACACCTTACCACCACTACACCTGGCTAACAGCCTTGTCTGGCAGCGAAACAGTTTCATTTACTGCCATAAAAAAAAACAGCTGATATGGTTGACTTGTTTAAACAAATGTGGTTTCTACTGACAATTGAGATGTACAAACTACGGCATAAGGGAGCAACAAGCGGATAAGAGGCTATCTGCAATTTCGATTAAGACATTAATGAGTGAGCTAGGACGGATGTAAATCATGTAATCAATATAACTATTTGTTCAGTGCTTTTGACATGTACAGGACAGGATTCAGAACATTGGCCATTCTTACAGTGTTCTTCGTGTACACCAAGTTAGAACCATAGGATAAATAAAGGGGGCATATAAGCAGACAATGAAAGCTCTTACAATATTCGATGATTACATTTCTCTAAAACAGGTTATAGGCTACATGTGCACCACCAAGTCAGAATAGTAGGCAAAATTAAGAGGGGAAAATAGACCAAATTATTAGGGTGAGGCACATGGGCTACTAACAGCTTACTACACAACATACATTTAGTATTACTTTACTAGCTACAGTATGCATATATCTCCCTGGCATTTTACATCATTTATGCAGCGGCATACAAGACATTTTTGGACTCATCTTGTTGTACTGTGCTCACTTGAACAGGAAGATGGCGTGGCGGTCCTTCATGTGCAAATTTTGTTATCACACAGTCTGGCATTCTCTCAATTTTATGGTGCTTTCAAGACAACTGGGAACTGGGAAAAAACAAGGTCGAATCATGATGACGTCAGTGATCTAGAACGCTCTAGAAAGAGGCTTTTAGTTCCCGACTTACATTCCCGAGTATGATGACCGTTGAAAACGTATTTTCCCAGTCGGATCTAGTTTTTTCCCCCGAGTTCCCTGTTGTCTTGAACTCACTGAAGTCAGATTTCCCCGTTTTGAGTTAACAGTTGTTTTGAGCGCGGCAGAAATCATTACCAACCCCTACGCTCAGTATTTTAAGCTGGCTGCCCCACACCACAGAAAGCACTGAGCTAGGCTGAAACACCTGCCTTTTAGTGCTGCCTTACTCAAGAAAGCAAAAAAAGAGACTATGTTAGTTTGCTGCTTTATTAACTCAATTATTGTAATAATGTTTTTGTTTACATTGTTTGCAAATTGATATGTCAATTCAACATGCAAAACAGGCAACTCCCCCAAAATAATGTGGGGTTTAAAACAGGTGGGGCTCTGCACTGAATGATGGGTCGCCACTGATTATGTGGCATTAATAGACTGGTTTTACAAACAACTTTCCACCCAAGCTGAGAGAGAGCGCGAGGACGGCTCATGTCATGCAGGGTCACTTTCCACCCAAGCTGAGAGAGAGCTCGAGGACGGCTCATGTCATGCAGGGTCACTTTCCACCCAAGCTGAGAGAGAGCGCGAGGACGGCTCATGTCATGCAGGGTCACTTTCCACCCAAGCTGAGAGAGAGCGCGAGGATGGCTCATGTCATGCAGGGTCACTTTCCACCCAAGCTGAGAGAGAGCGCGAGGACGGCTCATGTCATGCAGGGTCACTTTCCACCCATGCTGAGAGAGAGCGCGAGGACGGCTCATGTCATGCAGGGTCAGGTACAATCTGCAATGTTTGAATTTCCAACTTTAATTCGCCTATTGAACAAGTCATTATATTATTGCCAGAAGCCAACAGTCTAAAAATGGCAACATTGCGACACATTGTATAGATTGTGAAATGTGAGAAAATTAACACGAGAAGAATACAACCAAATAGGTCTACCAATAAACACGTATCCATTAGCCAAAGCAAAGCCAAACATAACGTTGGGGGTGCAGAGAAACTGACTCCAGTGACAACGTGGTACTATACAGGGCCATGATCGCATGGAACTCCCTTTCATCACCAATTACTCAAGCAAAATTGGAACGTCGGGGGCTGTAAGGGGACACACAAAAACACGCACACAGACACACATAATCTTGTTTTTACTATAACGTTTTATTTGTTGTATTGTTTGATTATCGTTGTATTTTAATTTGTGTGACTGTCCTTGTCTATCAGTGTGTCGGTGTTTTGTTACTTGTCATGTTTGGTGTTTTTTTGTGGACCCCAGGAAGAATAGCTGCTGCTGGGGATCCAAATAAATCAATATGTACCATTTAAGTCGAAAAGCTACCTACCAAAAAGCTGCACTGATCTGATCATATAGAGAGCAGGGATGGGACTAATCTCATGCTGTCTCTCTATCTGTCCAATAAGCCCGTTTATAAACACATACATTGTTCATCTACATAATTTACAATAAAAACCAACACAAACATACAAAATATATATACATTTTTAATCAAAATCCCACTTTCGATAATAAAAACAATAAAAAATCATGCCAACACAGAGGCACTGATGGTCAAATTAGTTTATTCTGATTATTTATGCGTATAACAAAAAATATCTTGTGTATTTTTTCAGTTTTATAAATGCATAGAACAGCCCCCTTCAGTTTAAATGGACACCCCTGAAAGAGGTTGACAGGAAGTGGGAGTCATGAAGCAGAGAAGACTGCATCCCAAATGGTACCCTATTCCCTATATAGCACTACTGTTGACCAGAGCCTATAGGGTATGTAGGGAATAGGGTGCTATTTAGGACAAAGACACAATGAGAGTGGATGTGAAGGAAGGGACTGGATATGAAAGGCTTTAGCTTGTACAAACAGACACCTTGAGTAAAAGGATTGTGCCTGTGAAACACCTCTCTCTTTGTGCTGTTCTCCTTTGGGAATGTTTTTTGATCTGTGATAATAGCCTGTCCAGGGGAGACAGGTGTAGAAGCTGTTGGCAACAAACAGATATTAGCTAGCGAGGGACGCACGTTACCTGTACCTCCCATGGATTACATTGATGTGATGGCAACCCAGGCTAAACAGACTTTCTAGACATCCACACAATCCATCCAACGAAATCGTAAGATTACAAATGATCCTCTCTTATACAATATGGAGAATATCATTAGGAGTACTTTGTAGGATTCCCTCCCCTTCCATTTACAATTACCTTTTTCATTAAAGAAATATTGAGAAAACCACATTGTGGAAAACCAACCCTATAAGACAAACAGTCCATACCACAACCTAGCAAACACAGTAGACTTTTATTTTATTGCATGCACTGTACAAGAGAGGCACTGTACTTCAGATTTACACCATGGCCTCTCCTCACACTGCCGTCTGTTTCCTCCCATGCAGCACGGGGCACGAGGGGAACAAGGCGTCGGTGGCGATGGCCTCGTGGTTCAGTTGGAGCAGCGAGCCGGACTACCGGAGTCCGCGACGGGACCCGTCTGACGTGGTCATGGACACCCTGATGCTGGAGCTCAACTGGCAGCTGAAGGAGGCCGAGAGGATGCAGCGTGAGAGGGATAGCGAGTACCGGCGCCTCCAGACTGGCGTGGACTACAGCTGGCTGGTCAACACGCCACGCAACACCTATGACGTGTCACCTGGTGAGAAGCTGGGCCTGGAGGACCTGTGCTCCAAGGTGCATCCATCCTATTGCGGAGCTGTCATACTGAGGTGAGTAACCTTTGACCTTAGTTGTTTCTGTACTTATCCCCCTAACCCAACGTATCTGGCATAAAAAGACGACAGAGCAGAGTCCCCACATCCGTTTTTCAGGGAATAATACTGTATTCTGAAAACCAGAAACATCTGCTCCTTCCGACCCAGCGGAGAGTGTTATCCCCCTAATCTACACTGGCCTTTTGGTTAAGTTCTCTATACCACCCCTGACCTTCGACCCCCATTGATTCAATGCTGTCCTCATAATTGGTTACCCTCTTACTCTGACCAGGGTTGTGTGATTTTCCTTCCGTGGAAAGAAAATTCACACACAGTAATGTGAGGCAGAGAGAGAGAGAGAGGGACAGACAGAGAGAGAGAGAGACAGACAGAGAGAATATAAAAAGAGCTGGAGGCCAATCGGCCAAATCAATAGGAGCAAGGGTACAGGTGGGGGCTGACCTATTTGAAGGCCTAAGAACTTATCAGCCTAATCTTGAAAGGAGTAAGTATCTTTAAGTATCCAATCTCTATGGGAAGACATAGGGGCCACCATTAAATATCCCATCTGCTAGCGGCCAGCCGATGAGCAAGGGACGCGAGAGCACTGATGCTGTCACAAAAGAATGGTGGAAAAGCAGAGAGAAGCTCTTCTGATATAATAGGCTTATTTGGATCAAAGGTTTTTCAAGTGCATTAGTGATAGCACGTTGTGGTGGTACAGTGGCGGTGGTAAACGCTGCTGAGTGGAATAGTACGAGCTCATCTCCTTCCCACGCACGTACTCTCTGAACCCTCCACTAGACGCCCACATAGTTTCTCTCCTGTGACTATAACTAGGCAAAGTGAAACAAAGCTATTGATTACAGCGGATGGCTTAAGGTTTCTTGGTTTTGTACTATTTTTAAATCTATAGATAAAAGTAATCCATTTATCCTGATGCATATGTATTGGGGGAGGTTTGGAACCACACTCACGTGATGAGTCCTGAAGACTTGCGTTGGCTTCTTGTATGAATGCCTAGGCTTGAGCTTGGTGGGCTAACAGTCTAGGTTTGAACCCTGGCCAGTAATATGAAGACCTGTGTTGGCTCTCTGAGTTAATTCCTAGGCTGTAGCTCAGGGGCCTAACCTAAACACAGCCACCCGACCAGTCACACATGGGTCTAGCTGAGACCGATTTGACTTCTCTCTCTGACATCCAGGTTCCGCCAGTTGGTGACTGAGAACGAGCCGGAGGTGCAGGAGGTACCTGCCCTTTTCCGCACAGTCGTCCTCGAGGCCTTGGACCGCATGAGGGAGGAGCAGGAGGCGCAGCGGCTCTCGCGCCAGTGGAACAACAAACGGGCCATGAGCATGTCTCTCATGAACTTCAAGTCACGCGTCAAGATCAACCCCTTTGGCAGCACCTTGGGCCTGACCTCGACTGGAGGGGGAGGGGAGGGTGTGTGCGAGCTGAAGACGGTGTCAGAAGACGTGGAGAAGGCGCTGGAGGAAAGGGCTGACAGGTCCCAGAGGGTGTGGAGCATGCCCAACTTCAGACATAAAGGGCTGTACACTACCAAGGCCGTCTGAGCTGGGAATCCACAGGACAGTGTTGTGGTTCAGTGGAGGATAGAGCAACGCTAGTGAGAGGTAGCCTATAATAAACCCCCGGAACCTGCCCAGTCTGCTTTGAACAAGAATGGGGAGAAATAGGAGACATGTCTCTCCCATCCTCTCCTTCGGCAGTGTGGGGTCATCCACTATTGAAAGCTTTTGACTTATGAATTTTATATGGGGAGCTATGCTAAGGATATTTCACAATGTTTTGAGATTTTCAGACACATTCTTTGCTGTACCTTTATTGTAGATTAGATAGTTTCTAAGAAAATTGTGTTGCATGCACTTACTTTTACTGTGCTTTTTTCTTCTTTATAACAACATAATACCCCGGAGCTACATGTATTTAAATTGTAGTTAACCAATGAGACTTACACATGAAACAATCAACAAGTTCTGTTTTTTTCTCAAGCATTTTTTTGGCACTGTAAAGGGAAGTGCTGCTTATCATGGCTTTTTAGTGACCTTTTTATAACTTGAAAAATCAACAGTAAACTGACTGCTCTATTGGAGTGGTTACCATGACATTGTAGATTATATCAATCTTCGTTGATAGTTGGAATACAGTGCATCTTGATCTCTTTGTGTTGTCGGTATTACTTTATTGCTATTGACTTATCAGCAAAATACAATTGCTGTGCAAATATTTTAAATGCCAAATATTTCAAATCACTTTCTTACGGCAAAAAACATAGAAATCCACATCTAAGCTATGGGGTAAGCATGAAAAAAGCTAAGCGGTAAGCACAAAGGCACCGTTTTATTGCTCAGCAACCAAGGTTGAGGTGCCTGGGCTATTTGCTTTGTCCAATAAGACTGACAAAGCCTGGATACAGGACAAACTGTGTCTCATAAGAGGCACACAATGGCAGCAATAATTCATACACAATGGGAATGGATGCTTGATTGTACTGTAACATTTCAGATGACTATTGTAAAGAAACTCTATAACAGCCGCAGTTTATTGCTGTTGAGAGAAGAGCTGTTTTATTGGATGGACTGTAGCAGTTTGCCACATCAAGTGGGCGTCACAAAATATAAAAAGCTTATCCAAAATAATATTGATTTATCGTATTACATGTGATGACATCCAGCTTCCAGTCTCAGATTTGTACATACTATACATTATTCTCTGATAATCAATATATCTAACAATAACTACATTCCTGGGGACCCGAGTTTAGCTGCAGGACTGTTTTGGACCTTCTTAAAACAACCTTCTAACACAATGCAATGCCGGACTGGTGTTCTATTTGACAGACTACGTTACAATAGAATGTACCCAAATCTCTTTGTTCATCAGACCTGGGTCCAATAGTATTTGCTTTCAAATACTTTAAACTCTTGAGCCTGCTGGCGTGAAAGATGGACAGGTTGGCACTTTTCCTTTTGTTCCATTGTGCCGGGCAAGCTTAATCAACTGAAGTACTTAAAAGAAAACCGATACTATTTGAACCCAGGTATGTTGTTCATCACTCCGATCTTTGCTGATCTGTAGTCTCCACCACAGCAACACTGTTCTAACTTGCTTAGCAACACCTTGTGCAGCAAACATACTGATAAAAAGTCAGTGACTGGCTCCTTTGATGTTAAAGTAAAATTACAATTCTAAAGACCAAACACACAGACATCAGTTACAAACAGTGTGAAGCACAGGAGGTTGGTGGCACCTTAATTGGGGAGGACGGGCTTGTGGTAATGGCTGGAGCGGAATTGGTGGAATGGCATCGAATACACATGGTTCGATGCCGTTCCATTGGCTCCATTCCAGCCATTATTATGAGCCGTTCTCCTTCAGCAATCTCCACTGGTCTGAAAAAAGGGGCCGACAACCACAGGAGTGACAACACGCTTTTTCTAAAAGAGAGACATGGCACATTCTGTCATTTTGAGATTACAGGCCATGTCCCACATCTCTTGCAGTGATAATAATAACCCTGTAAATGGATGTTAGTTCAGAGCTTCATCAAAATGGTCGTCTTTCCCTGAGTTCTGTTCTGCACAAAAATTGGAAGGTTCTGGAACATAACCAACGGTGACGGCCCTTTGCATTACAACGTGGAGTTGAGGAACTCAAGCAGTTCGGCGCGATTCTTGTCCCTCTGTTGAAACAATGTGTAGCATGCATACGTTTACATTTTAGAGAGACTTACAATCAGTGCTTTCAACTATGGTAGGCAAAATAACCCTCACTTTTCATAATCACTGTAAGTAAAAAACTTTATGCATCACACTCATACACACCAGCTTGTCTTTCTTGGACTTCTTCAATTTCATTTTGATCTTCTTTCCTGTGATCATGCTGTACTTGCTTTTTCTCCTCCTCTCCTTCAAATACTGAAAGATAGATATTTCATTTCAAAATGACATCTTTCAGAAAGCTTCAAACCACTGGTATGGATGTAGCTAACTTGGTTAAGGATAAATAGTCCCATAAATGTATTCTACCTTGGAGATCTGAATAGGTCCAGGACCAGCGCTTTCCTCCTCTGGTGTCATTTTCTTGTCCTTCTTTCGTTTATGCTTCTTCTCCTTTTTCCCTTTCTATAAAAAAACAACAACATAAGTCACAAACCACACCTTTATCAAAATAAATACTGAAAACAGATTATTTGAAGAAAAATACCTTCTTGTGTTGTTTTTCCTTTTTCCTTTTCTTAGAATTCCTTCTGGATTTGTTGTGGGAATCTAGACAGGAGAAAGCAAAATCTAACTGAAACACGGTCATTCAGGCTTTGCCTATTAGCAATACATATACAGGGCTCTACAGTACTACCATTTTGGGGGCATACGCTCCTAAATATTTTGTTGTTCTACCTGAAATGTTTATTTGGGAGCACCAGTGCCTCTAGATGAGAAAAAGAAATCACCCTGTTAATAATTGTTGTAATGATTTCTTCACTGTTCCACAGCCTCAGAAGAATGCAGACGTGGTAGCACAGAAAGAAAGGACAGGGGAGAGCTTCTTCAGGAGATGTGCTTCAAAAGTAGCTAGGATTCATATCGGCACAACGTAGCCTACATCTCAATCTTAAAAATCTATTCTGCTCTGAAACCCTGTATTTTGTAATTGCTGGCAATTATTTTCATTGTGCTCCTGAATTTCTTTGTGGGCTGCTACATTTTTCAATATAGGAGCACATGTGACTGTAGAGCCCTGAAATAATATGGTCATCTTTCAGATACAGTGCATTCAGAAAGTATTCAGACGCCTACACTTTTTCTACATTTTGCTACGTTACAGCCTTATTCTAATATGGATGAAATAAATAAAGAATCCTCATCAATCACACAATACCCCATAATGACAAAGTGTCAGGGACTGAGATTAGTCAGCATCAAGGGAAAGATAAACAGAGCAAAATACAGAGAGATCCTTGATGAAAACCTGTTTTGAGAGAGCTTGAGAGGATCTGCACCAAGTACAGGTGTGCCAAGCTTGTAGCGTCATACCCAAGAAGACTCGAGGCTGTAATCGCTTCAAGTCGCTTCAACAAAGTACTGAAAAGGGTGTGAATACTTATGTAAATGTGATATATTTTAAATTCACTTGCGAAAATGTACTGTGTGTAGATTGATTAAATTGTTTTTTACTTTCATCAATTTTAGAATAAGGCTGTAACGTAACAAAATGTGGAAAAAGTGAACGGGTCTGAAAACTTTCCCGAAAGCACTGTACATGCACGTCTTTACAATTACAGGACAAGTACTGGCACACTCACCACTGCTGCTGGAACTACTCCTACTGTGGGATGAAGAGCGGGATGAGGATGACGAGGATGACAAGGATGATGATGAGCTGGATGAGGAAGATGATCTACTGTGGCTCCGTTTCGTTTTCCTTTTTTCTTTCCCTTCAATAGAAAAATACAAGAGAACAGTGACTATTTACATTGACTCCAAGGTAGGCGCACGCCCACACACTTGTGATATCATTTAATAAGTGATCGCAATAGACCATTAAATGACCTGTGCTTGGTGATCTTCTGTCATCTCTTGTGGCAGACTCAGTACTTCTTCTGTCATTTCGTCTTGTGGCAGACTCAGTACTCCTTCTGTCATTTCCTCTTGTGGCAGACTCAGTACTCCTTCTGTCATTTCCTCTTGTGGCAGACTCAGTACTCCTTCTGTCATTTCCTCTTGTGGCAGACTCAGTACTTCTTCTGTCATTTCCTCTTGTGGCAGACTCAGTACTTCTTCTGTCATTTCCTCTTGGCCTCTTGTCATTTCTCTTGTGCAGACTCAGTACTCCTTCTGTCATTTCCTCTTGTGGCAGACTCAGTACTTCTTCTGTCATTTCCTCTTGTGGCAGACTCAGTACTTCTTCTGTCATTTCCTCTTGTGGCAGACTCAGTACTTCTTCTGTCATTTCCTCTTGTGGCAGACTCAGTACTTCTTCTGTCATTTCCTCTTGTGGCAGACTCAGTACTTCTTCTGTCATTTCCTCTTGTGGCAGACTCAGTACTTCTTCTGTCATTTCCTCTTGTGGCAGACTCAGTACTCCTTCTGTCATTTCCTCTTGTGGCAGACTCAGTACTTCTGTCGTTTCCTCTTGTGGCAGACTCAGTACTTCTTCTGTCGTTTCCTCTTTTGGCAGACTCAGTACTTCTTCTGTCATTTCTTCTTGTGGCAGACTCAGTACTTCTTCTGTCATTTCTTCTTGTGGCAGACTCAGTACTTCTTCTGTCATTTCCTCTTGTGGCAGACTCAGTAGTGGTACTTTTTCTTTCAAAACTTATTATACTGGACTCACTTTTCACGTTGTCTACTTTGCTGGACTAACAAAGACAAAGTAAAGGGAAATGCCTTGTAAATCTATCTGCATTGTGAGCCCAAACCTCTATCATAAACCCGTCAGATTTTATACACAGATCATCAGTAGCGTTATTTAGCTAGCTAATTAGCATTCCTAAATGCAAAACAAGTTGCTAGCTAGGCCGATAACGTTGGGTACCTAGGTACTTACCATGGTGGCTGTTGTCTCGACCAAAAGACGCGAATGCAATAAAAAGTTGCTGTTTATCAAAGTGATATTCTCTAAACAATGATTAGCAATACTTTATCGACTGTACTTATTTGTAAATGTAACTGTATGGCTATAAGAGATAACTGGCTGGCTACTCTGCTGACAACGCGATTGAGCCATTTTGCATCCCACAATGCACCATTGATTTCTTAAAGCAACACAGCAATGTTTTAAACAGCAATATAATTCCATTTCTATGGTTGTAAACCTCGTTGGGCTCAAATATTATTTTAGCATTTGACGGCTTGGAAGAGGTAAGGCAATAACGCTGTATTTCCTTAATAAAAACAACATTCAATCAGAAAGAGAGAAAAAATCTATCCCTAATAGGATACAGTCACTGGATACTGCACACACAAGTCATGAATATACAAAATCATTCAGTGACAGTAATAATGCTCCTCGTGCAGAATAAACCTGACCTTTCAACCCCTGGCAAATCCTGCCAAATCCTGTGTGGTCAAAGGATGCACATTCATTAGTGCATGGGTCTTGACCCTGGAAAAGTTACAGCACTCCATCACCCCTTCTACTAGCCACAACTTTCTGGTTGTAAAAAATAATGTTGATGTTGATTATGCAATGGAATCATGGCAAAAACCACACACAGAGTCACTCTGATATGATATATAATCATATTTATAAGTGCCAGTATTAGTATTTATACATTAACAACAGTGTCATACATATTCATTTTCTGTAACCTAAAAAGCTAATGCCATGTCAATCATTTCAACAAAGTCTTGACTGCTGGTGTACTAAGCTTCAGCCCTACGTTTATATCACACGTTGGCTACTACATCAGCCAAATGAAATACTAGGCTATTTATCTATCTGTAGTCAGTTTAATCTTTCCTTGCAACAATGGTCTAGTACAGGAACTATTGCAGGCTATTTTCCTCCTGCATTCTAAAGTATAGCCTTCGCTTTATTCAACAAAATGTTTGAAATATATAAAGACATACTTTTTTCTCTGATACACACTGTACCAATTGCTAGTCCTAGGTGCAGGGATTTAGAGAAACTAACTATATCCATTGTGTAACTAACTACACTGTACATGAAGAGGTTACAATAAGAAGTGAAAGAACTAAAGAAAGCTTATCAGTGACTATCTTTGTCACGCCCCATTTATTCTGTATGCATATTATAATTGTGACATGTAGCCTATCCGGTTTTTAATTGGACGTGTCAGATTTCAATGCAGCCTTTCTGTATTTGAAAAAACATAGAGGGAAAAATTTAAATGGAAGACACTCTACTTTAGCTTTGAGGTGACTGGGGCTGAAGAAGGAAAACCACAGAGTGTTGGGAGCACACAGAGAGTAGTTTAATGCAGGACCAATCCTTGCCCTGCGTCAATCCCTGTGAGCCATGGTCCCATATTTATCAAGCGTCTCAGATTAGAAGTGATGATCTAGAAAGGCAAAACTGATCCTAGATCAGCACCCCAATATCAGACGCTTGATGAATACTATCCCTTACCCACTGGGCCAAAAATGGTTGAATCAACGTTGTTTCCACATAATTTCAACTAAAAAATGTAATGTGATGACGTTGAATCAACGTGGAAAACTGATTGGATTAGCTAAATGTCATCAAGGTAAAGGGATTTCAATGTTAACCTAAATTGATTGATGTATTTTTGTTGTTGTTGTTGATTTCACGTTAAATTCACGTTAGTTGACCACTCAAAAATATGTCAATCAAAACTAGATGTTGAAATTATATCTGTGCCTAGCGGGTAGCTACTGCCTATACTTCACAGGTCTGGGATCAGATTCTCTCCAGCAGGAGTAGTGGGCTCCAGTGAGACGGACTTGCTCTGCAGCAGGCCAAAGTAGCAGTTGATTCTCTTCATGAAACAAGGCTTAGCACACAATATCGGTTATGTCAGTTGGATGGCGAAAAATATACAATGTATATGAGGAAAAACAAATGTCTGTTAACATTTTGAGGATTGGTGATATAATTGAATGTCAGCTTGATATACTGTTTCTACTATTTCTATACTGTTTCTACTGTTTCCAGTGGCTCAGAACAGTGGCACATATTGGTAATCAAATTCAGTTAAAAAAATAAATCCCTGAAAGTATCTTTCCTCTGAATGTGTGAAAGAACAGTTCATGCTTATATGCAAGTTATTAAAGGGGCATTTATATCAAAATGCTGCTTCGCTGAAATCAATTTTCAGACTAACACATCCAAAACTCAGCAAGCATGTAAGGTTTGATATGATTTTCTGTAAACAAAAATACTTACAATGCTATTTCAATTACATTGAGACCTGATAATACATGTTTTGTATGTAACACACCTACCTCTTACACTTTAGTTGGAATTATAATGAGCTATAACATCTTCCCCAAATGCTTTTCAGTGGACCTATTCTATTCAATTAAAGATTAAAATATTTAATACAAATCTATGGACAATGAGGACGTAGTTTGATACACAGAAAAGTGCAACATGAGCTTCCTTGCTGTTCGGATTGAATTAGTGATGTGTAAATAAGGTAGCTTGAACCACTTCAAATGTGATTTGATATGATCTCAAATCAATACATTTATGCTCTGGGTAAAAACAACTGACAAGTTGATAGCACTGGTCATTCTGGGTTGATCTCAAATAGCATAACTTGGCTTCCTCTCCTTCTCTCCGTCACCACTGATGGTCAAGACATTAGACAGGTTACGCAGGAAGTCCTGGTAGGGATCCACCACTTAAACAAAGGAGAGGAGACGAGGAGAGGAAGCCAGCTAAGAATATTAACATACACCCAAGGTCTAATGTCTGGTTCATGATAGCTCCAAGGGTTGTGGATAATGTATTTGCAGCACAGGGCAGGAGATTTAGGCCTCTGCTTTGTTCATGGAATGGTCTCCGTGAGCCAGGCTCTCCTCGCCCTCTTCCTCTTCAGGAACCTAAGGACAGTCACATCTCAGTCAGTAACAGATCTTACATTTTAGCCCAATTTCTCCTACGCCAAATCATATTTGTTATAAGATAGTATTTTTTTTATTTACAAATTAAATTGTTTTTGCATGTCACTAGGTGGTCACGTGACATGTAATACAATACAATATGCCATCTTAGCTAATGCCACATTATGGTATTGGATATCTCAAATGTTATATGAGTGTCACACCAATACATGAAACATCATGTACCGTGTACTATATAGCTCAGGTGTTTGATTCAACTGTAAGCTAGTGATGTTCAAGGATGGAACAGTATGATGTGTTTTATCTCTCAAGTTCTTACCTCCCAATAGATTGAATCATCAAAGCAGTTCTGATCTGGAGGCTGTCCCCAGAATGGAAGTTTCATTATCAGACCTGTACAAAGAGATACGTCAATTACAGTATTATTCAATACGTTTCATGGAATAAAGTAAATTGTTATGACCTACGATTTGATGATGAGTGTAGAAATATAATATTTCTATTACCATACGAAAACCGACACGACAGTGTGTTCAAATTGATTTTGTGAGGTCGATTTTTTTGAATGACAAAACATTTGACTGTGTTTTGTCCACCCACCTGTCATGGCTCCACCAACCAAAGCGAACCCAAGGGATGAGGCCAGGGCTGCAGCCTGCATGACAGCGCTCCTGAGGGAAGAACGGTGGAGAAGAGAAAATGAGAAGGGTACAGTACTTAAAAAAAAAAAATTTAAGAGACCCTTATTTTGACACTTATTATTATTGAGGCCAAGGTCACGCCTTCACTGAAAAGTGAATTACTATAGACATTCCAGAACTGCAGTATCTATACAGAGATCACAAATATGGCCACTGGTCAAAGTTGCTGAGTTTCCCATTTCTGTTGAACATGAAAATGACTACACATTGTAATTTACCGAAAGTCTTTATAAAATCCTTCCTGTTTCTTAATCTGCTTGTATAGATGTACAGTATGAAGAGTGTGGTTAGATGAGCCTTACCCATCCTTCTTTCCCAGAGCGACAGCCACAATGCCAGCGATACCCCCAAGGATGCCAGGCATGCCGTGCAGATTGTGAACGCCACAGGTGTCCTGGATGCCCAGGTTGGATGCCAGGATGGGCTGAAATGCAGAAAGAAACAGTTCTCATTTACATTATTCCCTACTCATTAAAAAAAATATATAGTTATCTGATGGTAGGTGTTTGTTTTGACTAAAATGCAAGTTTCTCCCAGCACGCAAAACTGGTTTCACCAACCACAACCACAACCATTTTTGCTCATTAGGCTCATTATTCAAAAGAATGTAGGTGTATTGCCACTCACAAGACACATTACAACCCTAGTTAACTATGGCATTTTCTAGACAGTTTGGTGTCCTGGTCCATCTCAGGATTGTCGTCCTATTGGTTCAGATGTGTGTGACCTTTGTACTCACAGTGAGGAACTTGAAGCCCAGGGTGGAGACGATGCCAGCCACGAATCCGATGATCATGGCACCGAAAGGCCCGATATTCATGTCAGCGCAGGTTCCCACGGCAACACCTCCGGCCAGAGTGGCATTCTGGATGTGGACCTATGGAAGCATCTATTAGCTTTGCTACAGTAGGTGCTGTGTGAGATTCTATTGTCTCTCTCCCAGAGACACACACACACACAAACACACAAACACTCAATAGCCTTGTTTGAATATATTCAAGTCAAATAAATTGAGGTGGTAAACAATCTACAGCTTTGCTTCTGACTCTTTGTGGTTTGAGTGAAGCATGTGATATCTCACCATGTCCAGTTTCCCTTTGTGCTCCACCAGGCTGGAGACGGCATAGGCGGAGAGCACACAGGCAGCCAGCGAGAAGTAGGTGTTGGTGACAGCCATGAGTTGATCAGCACCGGGTTCTGCAATGGCAGAGTTGAAACTGGGCCAGAACATCCAGAGGAACACGGTACCTGGAGAAGATATTCAAGTAGACTTTTATTTGTCTGCTAATTCAATTGATTCTGAAATATATAAAACAAAATGAATGCATTAAATGTATTAAAACTATGTCAAACAGAAGTTGGCTGGCTAGTCTGAAGCAATTAACGTTTTTGTCCACTAGGTGGCGTATGTGACTATGATATGCGCAGGAGCCTCCACTTGAGCCACACACATACAACACCCTTGTGAGTAAAGTATAAATATACCGTGCAAACAGACACCAGGGGCTAAATGTATCAAGCATCTCAGCTTAGGAGTGCTGATCTAGGTTCAGGTCCCCTAGTCCATATAATATCATTCATTTTGATCTAAAAGTCAGAACTTGATTTCAAATCAGCACTCCTATTCTGAGATGCTTGATACAAAAGGCCAGGCATTCCCTAGGCATTCCCTTATGCACGTATTGCAACATTTCTATTTCTAGTGTTCCAAAGATACATAAGGGGACATTTTATCAATATTTAGCTGATCTATCTTTTAATAGTAGTTAGTGACTGACTACAGTAATAAGATCAACTGAATTTTGCATTGACTGTGATGACTGCCATGTGAGTTGCTGCTCCTACCGATCATGGCGAAGAGGTCAGAGTGGTAGACAGAGCCGTCGTTCTCATGACCGTTCCCCAGAGCTGGCCTGTACAGCATGCGGGCCACTGCTAGACCGAAGTATGCCCCGAAGGCATGGATAATCATGGAGGCCCCAACATCATTGGCCTGTGAGTTGGACAAACCACATAAACTACTTAATTATGTTGTAAAACAAAATACAACAATTCAAATAAAAGCCCTCCCAAACAAACTTTCTGCTTAGCCTGCTAGTTGTCTCAATCACTTGTCACTCATCCATCCCGCCTCTGGCCATTCCCAAGCAAAACTAGTGCACTGATTGGTTGGGAATAGGAATGGGACAGATTCAAGAATAAAATTTGACCCCTTGACCTTAAATAATTTTTTTCCAATGATAGACTCATCCCTATGAATTAACAGCATGATTATATTTATAAGAGCCCTTTTGGTAGGATGAATCTTGTCTAGTTGTTTTGGGCTACCACTTCTCACCACTAGAGGGCAATCTCACTGGGGTTAGAGGTCAGGTGGTGGGGTCGTGGGGTGAGGTCGTGTGTGTAAGGGCCCAGGTAAACGGGTAGTAGTCATGCACAGTAGGGGGTGGCATGCACCTTGTTTACGGACCGCCATGATACCACGGAATAAGAAGAATAAGAGGTAGTTATGCATGGATCAACAGGAGATTCACCTTTTTTTTACCATTACTCACAAGATTGCACACAATATTGCTCATTGGACTGTATTAACGAATATACTTTTTTTTGCATAGTGTTGTCTTTCATGTACACGAGTGCTTAGATGAGTGGTTGGGGGTGAAGTTAGTCTGTTGTGACTGACTGTTAACATAATGGTTGGTTCTGGGTTCTGAGATTATGGTGAAGTGCACTGACCTTCAGGACTTCGGCCACCAGATGTTCATTGATGCCGAAGATGGTGATCTCAAGGAGGGTCATGATGAGGAGCTGGACTGGGCTGGTTTTTCCCAGGACTGCCCCGAACGAGATCAGAACCGTGGCTGTACTGAAGTCTGCATTGATCATCCTTTTGGTGAGGAGTAAGAGGAGGTGGAGGTGGGGAGAGAGAAGAGAGAGCGAGAGAGGGAGACAGATAGAGAGACAGAGAGAGACAGAGAGAGAGAGATGCATTATCAACACTAAAACAGACCACTTCCTTGGGTGTCCTCTATCATGTGGACATAATGCTGCTACTGCTAGCTACATTCCTTCTGACCGTACTGTGTTTTATTGGATTTACTTGAAGATGGAGACTTTGATCTTTCCTTCGTCCAGGTGCCAGAGGCCTTGCACGAGGAGACCCCACTGCAGAGCGAAGGCGGCCAGGAGCAGGTTGAGGCCCACGCTGCTGAAGCCATATCTCTTCAGGAAGGTCATCAGGAAGCCGAAGCCAATGAAAATCATCACGTGGACATCCTGGAACACTGTGGACCAATGAGAATGCAGGTCAGAGGTCAGCTCAGGGGAGTTTGACTATTTGAACCTTAACACAACATGGCTTTATTGAAGGTCCATTTTGGCCAATCTGGCCCTATTTGATTTATTCATCACATTGAATGAATACTGAATGAAAACAGAGAGGATGAAAACAAGGACACTGAATGAAACTAATAAAGGGTGTCAACAAGACAAAAAAAGAAAGAAATGCAACTGTAAAGACATTCAAATCGGTTGACAAACCAGTAATTGATCAAATACATGACTCACGGAGCAGCCGCATTGGACTGTGCAGCAATCGTAGTAACCCCTATCCCCACAAGGGGTCATTGTAAATCCGGACTTGTTAGAGGATGGAAGACCAATTCAATTTGTCTGTGAATGGGATACTGAGAACTGAGGCTCCCGATAAACGTGTCGTGTCAGTAACCTCATGCTGTTCCATTCACTGACTTCACATGATTTTAATCAAGTCTTCTGAACTTATCAGAGGGTCTCGGGGAAGCAGACACTCCACAGTTAAACACATTCCTCACTATTAGTTTCAGTTACTGGAATTATAAGGACAGGGATCTTGTGTAGGGATCACTGTCCTTGCACTTTATGTACTGTATGTTTAGATTGATTTACATAAGAGGACAGAGACTTTAGAGGGTGTATGAGGGCTTTAGTTCACTGTGTTTGTGGGACAGTAGGACGTGAGCTCTGTCCGATCGTCTGCAGATAAGGATCAGGCTACTAGCCCAAGAGACTGACCAGACGTGTATGTGTGTGTGCATCTGGTGTGTGTGTGTGTGCATCTGGTGTGTGTGTGTGTGCATCTGGTGTGTGTATGTGTGTGTGCATCTGGTGTGTGTGTGTGGTGTGTGTGTGCATCTGGTGTGTGTGTGTGTGTGTGTGTGTGTATGTGTGTGTGTGCATCTGGTGTGTGTGTGTGTGTGTGCATCTGGTGTGTGTGTGTGTGTGTGTGTGCATCTGGTGTGTGTGCATCTGGTGTGTGCATCTGGTGTGTGTGTGTGTGCATCTGGTGTGTGTGTGTGTGTGTGTGTGTGTGTGTGTGTGTGTGTGTGTGTGTGTGCGCATGCCTGTGTCTGTAGCTTAGAACAGTATGTCCACTGCCACCAGAGGAATGATCCTAATTCTCCAAGCTCCACTCTCGCGCAATGCTCACAAAAGGTTCCCTTCCCTGAAATGCCTGACAACAGGAACTTCCTAGTCCCAAAAGCCATGTGCGATGGATGACGGGTTCTCATCTGGAAAGTACATGAAGGTGTGGCAGAAAGGGAAAACAATAGGCCTCATTTCTCCAGGTCTGGTTAGCATTGTGGTGAGCAGTTAGCATTGTGGTGAGCAGTTAGCATTGTGATGAGAAGTTAGCATTGTGATGAGAAGTTAGCATTGTGGTGAGCAGTTAGCATTGTGGTGAGCAGTTAGCATTGTGGTGAGCAGTTAGCATTGTGATGAGAAGTTAGCATTGTGGTGATCAGTTAGCATTGTGGTGAGAAGTTAGCATTGTGGTGAGAAGTTAGCATTGTGGTGAGCAGTTAGCATTGTGGTGATCAGTTAGCATTGTGGTGAGAAGTTAGCATTGTGATGAGAAGTTAGCATTGTGGTGAGCAGTTAGCATTGTGGTGAGCAGTTAGCATTGTGGTGAGAAGTTAGCATTGTGGTGAGCAGTTAGCATTGTGATGAGAAGTTAGCATTGTGATGAGAAGTTAGCATTGTGGTGAGCAGTTAGCATTGTGGTGAGCAGTTAGCATTGTGGTGATCAGTTAGCATTGTGATGAGAAGTTAGCATTGTGATGAGAAGTTAGCATTGTGGTGATCAGTTAGCATTGTGGTGATCAGTTGGCATTGTGGTGTCACGGCAGGACCTAGGGAGACAGTCACTACTCAGAAAGTCCTGGCTGGGGAAGTGATGGGATATAGGGTGTGTGGTGGGGGGGTTGGGGGCTTAGTTGCAGCATAGACTAGCCCATACGTCAATTGTCTTCTTTTTGTCTGTGACTATGTACAAGCATTTCTCTACACTCGCAATAACATCTGCTAACCATGTGTATGTGATCAATAAAATGTGATCTGATTTACTGTATGACTGTCTACCAGAATGCCAATCTAGAGCTTATATACATCTCTATCTTATATTGCGGTCTTGAAATACAAGACCTTGCTATAAGTATAACTGATGCTGCATTGTACAGTTGTAGAGGGATTGTTGTAACTGGCAATTAATTTTAGAGTTGAGTTTGTTTGGAGGCTCCCTGCTTCTGCCACACCATGATAGAGACAGAATAAACAGGAAGGTTAGCTCTTCTAAACAGATATTGTCTCCGATTAGAAGTCTGTGAATTCCTCTCTCTCATTATTGTGTTTACATGTGACTGGCTCTTTCTCCCCAGTAGTGCATTGTATTGCAATGGATGATCTTCAGCACACTACACCATGATTGTAATCAGGTTTAGTATTACTTACGCAATGCCTCCGAGACGTCATAGGATACATTATAACCCTTCTGGCACTGGTCAGAACACCCGCACCCATCCGGGAACAAACAAATAACTCAAATCTATTCAATCTTTTCCCTGATATCGAAGTCTGAACAATGTCAAATATGTAAGATATACAAATAGCCTTGTAAAATATATATAAAAGGTAAGATATACAAATAGCCGTGTGTTGACTTGACTTTTGTTACGGAACAAATCTGCGTTTTTGTTGTTTATACATTGCATGCAATATTTTCTGTTCTTTGGCACTGATTGTGGGTACTTATTATTGGGAATGTGCAAATCAAACATCTCTGGGTGGATGCAAGGGAATGGACCGTATGCTAATAATGCTAATAATACAAACTAGAATATACATGTATCGTGTAAAGCTGCTGAGAACTGCCTTACCTGATAACTTCCTGGCGTTGCAAGCACAGAGCACCAAACGTTAGAACATAACAGCAAAACAAGTCTCAGCTTTTGTCTTGTCTATATTGCGTATCTTTTTTTTTGGCCCACCGCTACACATTGTCATCTTAACCGGCACTGTCATCTAAAATCTCTAATGTTTCATTTCTTTGGATTGGTAAGGTATGCACTATGTAGTGACCCATTGAGGAAGCCCTTGGACGGTCCTATATCACCTGAATACTTGATCCCTTGGCGAAATCATACCAGTTGGCGTCTCTAAGAAAAGGATGTGGTGGGAGCTAGCGAGGTCCATTTGGAACTCAGCCTCGTAGATGACCTCTTTGCCCAACATGTTAGGTCTTCCCCCATATAGTAGTTGTATTGTGCTAGCACTCTAACCAAGATTTCAAGTATTTTCTGGATTGCTAGTCTTCAACATTTTCAATAATGTTGAATCCTGATATGTTTGGAGGTCAGTGCACAACGATCTGCCGAAGACGCTTGCTCTGAAACGTGTCAGCATCAAACATCATTGAAGGGAATCAAATTGCTGTTCCTCAACCGTCCGTCAACATTTCAGTAATCCTAAGTGTGCTCATTCTGTCTCCCGGGCATGAGGACCTAGTGCCAACGCCACTGCATTCACTAGGGCGGGCGCCCGTGACAGTATGGATCATGCAGATACAGTTGAAGTCAGAAGTTTACATACACTTAGGTTGGAGTCAATAAAACTCGTTTTACAACCACTCCACAAATGTCTTGTTAACAAACTATAGTTTTGGCAAATCGGTTAGGACATCTACTTTGTGCATGACACAAGTAATTTTTCCAAAAATTGTTTACAGAGAGATTATTTCACTTATAACTCACTGTAACTCACTTACACTTATAACTCACTTACCTTCAAACTCAGTGCCTCTTTGCTTGACATCATGATAAAATCAGAAGAAATCAGCCAAGACCTCAGAAAAAAAATTCTAGACCTCCACAAGTCTGGTTCATCCTTGGGAGCAATTTCCAAACGCCTGTTCATCTGTACAAACAATAGTACGCAAGTATAATGGGACCATGCTGGGACCATGCAGCCGCCATACCGCTTAGGAAGAAGACGCGTTCTGTCTCCTAGAGATGAACGTACATTGGTGCGAAAAGTGCAAATCAAGGAAGAAGCCACTGCTCCAAAACCTCCATAGAAAAGCCAGACTACGGTTTGTAACTGCACATGGGGACAAAGATTGTACTTTTTGGAGAAATGTCCTCTGGTCTGATGAAGAAAATAGAATTGTTTGGCCATAATGACCATCGTTATGTTGGAGGAAAAATGGAGAAGCTTGCAAGCCGAAGAACACCATCCCAACCATGAGGGAGTGGCAGCATCATGTGGGGGTGCTTTGCTGCGAGAGGGACTGGTGCACTTCACAAAATAGATGGCATCATGAGGCAGGAAAATGATCTGGATATATTGAAGCAACATCTCAATACATCAGTCAGGAAGTTAAAGCTTGGTCGCAAATGGTTCTTCCAAATGGACAATGACCCCAAGCATACTCCAAAGTTGTGGCAAAATGGCTTAAGGACAACAAAACTCAAGGTTTTGGAGTGGCCATCACAAAGCTTTGACCTCAATCCTATAGAAAATTTGTGGGCAGAACTGAAAAAGCGTATGCGAGCAAGGAGGCCTTCAAACCTGACTCAGTTATACCAACTCTGTCAGGAGGAATGGGCCAGAATTCACCCAACTTATTGTGAGAAGGTTGTGGAAGGCGACCCGAAACATTTGACCCAAGTAAAACATCTTAAAGGCAATGCTACCAAATACTAATTGAGTGTATGTAAACTTCTGACCCACTGGGAATGAGATTAAATCAATCATTCTCTCTACTATTATTCTGACATTTCACATTCTTAAAATAAAGTGGTGATCCTAACTGACCCAAGACAAGGAATTTTTACTAGGATTAAATGTCAGGAATTGAGAAAAACTTTGTTTAAATGTATTTGGCTAAGGTGTATGTCAACTTCCGACTTCAACTGTATGGGCAAACCTCCAAGGCACCAGTTTAATTTAGTATCTAACTGAATCTCACTGCAAGTCACTTTTTATGTTGTTAACTGTAATTACAAAATGTAATTCCGTCCGAATAGCGCCTGACTTTGATGATAGGGCTTTACGGCTGTGAAACAACTCTGTGTTGGATACATTCTTAAGGTCCCACTTCTCTGAGGATAACAAGTATTTCACAGAGCCACAGAACCCATTGGTTCCTCTCAATTACATTTTTTCAATACTGATTTTGTCCCTTGATGATAAAGCCCAGCAACAAGATAGGTTCCTTTTTTTCTAAATTGCATTTCTCTGCTTATTTCCTCTGCTTTGAACCTGTAATTGTAGAGTTTTGGTATGCACCATACAGACGGACAGGGGGTGCAGAGAAAGGAAGTCATTGCATCCTTTGAATTTTTTCCCCTTTTTTCTCCCCAATTTCGTCTCATCGCTACAACTCCCGTACGGGCTCGGGAGAGACGAAGGTTGAAAGTCATGCGTCCTCCGATACACAACCCAACCAACCGTACTGCTTCTTAACACAGCGCGCATCCAACCCGGAAGCCAGCATCCAACCCGGAAGCCAGCCGCACCAATGTGTCGGAGGGTACACCGTGCACTTGGTTAGCGCGCACTGCGTCCGTCCCGCCACAGGATGAGAAAAGGACATCCCTACCGACCAAGCCCTCCCTAACCCGGACGACGCTAGGCCAATTGTGCGTCGCCCCACGGACCTCCCGGTCGCGGCCGGTTACGACAGAGCCTGGGCGCGAACCCAGGGACTCTGATGGCACAGCTGTTATCGTACTGTTATTAGTACGGTTATTACTACTGTTATTGTATTGTTATTATTACTGTTATTGTATTGTTATTAGTACTATTATTGTATTGTTATTACTACTGTTATTGTATTGTTATTGTTACTGTTATTGTACTGTTATTAGTACTGTTATTGTACTGTTATTATTACTGTTATTGTACTGTTATTAGTACTGTTATTAGTACTGTTATTAGTATTGTTATTAGTACTGTTATCGTGCTGTTATTAGTACGTTATTAGTACTGTTATTGGTATTGTTATTGTATTGTTATTGTTACTGTTATTGTACTGTTATTATTACTGTTATTAGTATTGTTATTATTACTGTTATTGTACTGTTATTATTACTGTTATTGTACTGTTATTATTACTGTTATTGTACTGTTATTATTACTGTTATTAGTACTGTTATTATTACTGTTATTGTACTGTTATTAGTACTGTTATTAGTACGGTTATTAGTACTGTTATTGGTATTGTTATTACTACTGTTATTGTATTGTTATTATTACTGTTATTGTACTGTTATTAGTACTGTTATTAGTACTGTTATTATTACTGTTATTGTACTGTTATTAGTACTGTTATTAGTATTGTTATTAGTACTGTTATTAGTACGGTTATTAGTACTGTTATTAGTACTGTTATTGTACTGTTATTAGTATGGTTATTAGTACTGTTATTGGTATTGTTATTAGTACTGTTATTAGTACTGTTATTGTACTGTTATTAGTACGGTTATTAGTACTGTTATTGTATTGTTATTAGTACTGTTATTAGTACTGTTATTGGTATTGTTATTAGTACTGTTTTTGTATTGTTATTAGTACTCTTATTGTATTGTTATTAGTACTCTTATTGTATTGTTATTATTACTGTTATTGTATTGTTATTATTACTGTTATTGTACTGTTATTGTACTGTTATTATTACTGTTATTAGTACTGTTATTGTACTGTTATTAGTACTGTTATTAGTACTGTTATTGTATTGTTATTAGTACTGTTATTGTATTGTTATTATTACTGTTATTGTACTGTTATTGTATTGTTATTGTACTGTTATTGTACTGTTATTACTACTGTTATTTGAGTGAATTCAGAAAAAGTGGGGCAGTTTTTAAATTTCCGTCTTCTGTAACCTCTTCAGAAATCGATCAAACATATTAGACCAACAATTCAAATCAAATTGTATTTGTCACATGGGCCGAAAACAACCTTACTATGAAATGCTTAGTTACTTTTTAAGTAAGTAACAACATTTGAGCAAAAAAATTAAAAATACAATTGAAATAAATAAATGTAACACAATAACGAGGCTATATACAGGGGGTACCAGTACCGAGTCAATGTGCGGGGGTACAGGTTAACCAAGGTAACTGAGATAAATTGAGGTAAATGTACATGTAGGTAGGGGTAAAGTGACTATGCATAGATAATAAACAGTGAGTAGTAGCGACCTAAACACATGATACATTTCTGAAATCGTCAGATGTTTCCTATCACACAAAATTTAATAGAATAGTTATTGGGGTACAATTGGGACTATAATAATAGTATCCCAGTTTATTTAACCTGCTGTCTCAGTCTACCAAATGCAAACTGAAAATATGGTTTTGACTCAGTGCACACAAATGGGTGTGTCATGCCTGCTGTGACTATGATTAGGAAACATCTTGAAGTTTGCAGAAATGTATAATGTGTTGGATAGATGACAAACGAGGTGACAGAAGACAGAACATTCTAAAAGTGTCCCACTTATTTTGAATTGACCCTATATTGTTTCTCTGATCATTTAGAACAACCTATAGTTATAAAATCTATTAGGATGTCTTTGGATATGACTGAACATAAACAAAGAGGGGAAGTTCACCCATTTTTACACGTGTCCTAATTTTTACTCTTTCTGTCCTTGTAGTTGATTCCTCCAACCCGTTTTTTGTTTTGTTTTGTTACAGAGAAAATTGGTCAGATTTGGCTGAGTCATCATTGACTATAATGCAATATGCAAACATGTTAGGAAAACACATCAACTCCCATTCTGAATGTCTCTGCACAACATTATTTATGTCCACTGTGCCATAAATCCATGTTTGAATGATTGTGTTTACAACAACAAAAATATGCAAATATGGATTTATGGGACAGTAGAATTTTTTTTTCTAAAATTGAATGCAGAGATGATTCAGAATGGGATTCTGGTGTAATATGAGTTGGTGTTTTCTAACATGCTTTAGACACATTTTCATAATGCAAATGGTTTTGGGGATCAACTACAATCACAAAAAGAGTGAAGTGTAAGTCTACATGTAAAAATAGGTGAACTTCCCCTCCAGCATTTCTAAACACTGAACTAATCTCTTTGGGTCACAGCTGCCCCACCCATTTATGGTTAAACCTCCGTACTGTAAGTCTTCAAGTATTTATGCTGTATAAAGATTTATGTAAAAAAAAGAGGCCATTGTCATATAGGTAAAGTAGTAGGGGTGGGTCTTTGTCACTTTTCCTCTGATAAGTCACAAGATTTACAATAGTCTCCAAACACAAATTAATGTACACATGTGCAAACATTTTTACCCGTAACTCAATCAAATTCCCATTAAAATAAATGAAGAATTTATTTCCCTTCAGCGCATATGCAAGTTGCTCCAGTTACATTGTAAGTATGTGGAGGGCATTCAACAGACACTCATATCCAGAGCGACTTACAGGAGCAATTAGTGTTAAGTGCTTTGATCAACTTTTCACTTAGTTGGCTCTGGGAATTGAACCAGCAGCCTTTTGATTACTGGCCCAACACTCTTGACTGCTAGACTACCTGCCACTAAGCTTCCACTTTGTACAATCCATCTGGGGGTAGCCACAGTGAACCTGCCCAGTATGAGAGAGAGAGGGGTGCCCCTATGACAACTGGAGCATCTGGCCCGTTTCATACAGAATCATTTTAGGCGTGAGTGTTCTGCAATGGACACATGCACAACCAGGGTTGGGTACGTTACTTTCTAAATGTAATCCATTACAGTTACTAGTTACATGTCCAAAATTGTAATCAATAACGTAACTTTTGAATTACCCAAACACAGTAACGTAATCTGATTACATTCAGTTACTTTTGGACACATTTCATCTTAACAGGCATTAGAAGAAGACAAAAAGGATCCCTCAAACACATTTGGTGTGTTATCATAGTGGTCTCTGACTTGTGGTCAGACTCGCTCAGGTGGAACAAACTTAAACTTGTGCCTTTTTTCAATTCTGAATTGAACATCATTGAGAAAACAGAAAGGTGTAATAATGTTTTTTTTTTTACTAAACCTCCTTTCTGAAAGTGATCCAAAAAGTAATCATCTAGTTTTTCAAAAGTATCTGTAATCTGATAACAATATTTTTGCTGTTAACGTAACTGACTACATTTTTTTCTGTGATTAGATTACATGTAATCAGTTACGCCCAACCCTATGCACAAGCTCACACTATGCTAACCCACATCCTTTCTCTCTGATTGATCACAGGAGCTACTGCACAATTATAAAGAGAAGAGGGGTCAAATCATTGAGACTCAATTGCATTATTAACTTCATAGACTGTCATCCAAGACAACCATGGCTGCTATCAATAAGCCAAATACAAACAGATCCATTATTCTTCAACCGGGCTCCCACAGCCAGACTGACACACTGACAGACTATGTGTAGCACCACACTGAGGTAGCCTGCTCCCAGATCTGTTTCTGCCTTGCCAACTGCTATGGTCATTGTCATGCCAAGACAACACAAACTGATCTGGGAACAGGCTAACACTGAGAAGCCTTCAGGTGTCACTTACTGGGGTAGAGGGTCAGAGGATTCTGTTCCGTCGTCTCCTCATGGTGTGTGGCATTGTTGTGGGCTCCGTGCCCCCCGTGTTTCCCATCATCGTAGACCACAAACACAGCAAACAGGATGATGGTGATAATCTCCAGAGTCAGAGCCAGGATGGGAAACTTCAGCCTCATGTTGGTGGAGTAAGCAGGCATACTAGCATGAACTAATTCTGTGTGTGTGTGTCTCTCTATCTCTCTCTCTCTCTCTCTCTCTCTCTCTCTCTCTCTCTCTCGGTCTGTCCCTATCTCTGGCACACTCTCACTCCCTCTCTCCCTATCTATCTTTTGGGGCTTGTGGTGGTAGTGTGACGGTGGAAGAGCAACTGGTGTCTGGTTTTAAATTGGTGGAGGTTTCATGGGGACCAATGGCAGGGCATAACAGGCAGGCCCGGGTGGTTACTCCCACTTCTGGACTTTGCTTATGGACATTGGTTTCCTCCCTGTTAGGTGTTTACTATTTTTAAAAGAGGCGGCAAAAACAAGACTTTGGCAAAACACACAGTAATAACAACCGGCCAGTGACAGAGCCATGATATGAATGGCTAATGAGCTTTTTCAAACTCATTTGCAATTGTAATGTCATATTAAATTGAGGCATAATCCTGTAAAAATTCAGATTAAAAAGCAGTCTTCATCATGTGCTGTGCAAATATACACTTTAAAATCCTTAAGATTCTATTGACACACCTGTGCGTCAAATCTAATTAACATGATAAAAAAATCCCCATCAAAATCCATCAGTTTAAGATAGAGATATCCGCTAATGTCGGCCTTCCGCATCTGCGGTGGAACGTGGTAGAGCTACAGCGCTGGTTGTGAGTGACACTATTTCAATGTAATTCTGTCCTAGTGCAGAAATGCTTGTTTAGTTCCATCCTCCGAACACTGACATATGGCTCTTTATAAATATTGACAATCATCTCCACCTTCCTTTGTGTGCATAGCTCATATGGTCTCTAGCACAGCCCACACTCCGAGATTTGTAAACAAACCAAAAGCCAGGGTCAGGGTAGCTTCGCTAATAGCTAAGGAGCACAGCACAGCTAACGTAGCTACGGCGAGGCGAAGGACCATCTACTCTCCTCCCTCTTCTGCGACGGAATTGAAAGATCAAGTTTAAAGTTTTATTAGTCAAATGTACAGGATACACATGGTATACACCATCCAATGAAATGCTTAAGGATGAATACAGAGTTTAGTGGTTATTCTGAAGTTTTACTGGTGAAGCTAGAGGGTAGCTAACCTACTCCAATAATGCTAGCTAAAACTAGCTAGCTACTGGTAACTATTATCAACAGTGGATAATTGGTTCCAAAAGTTGTTTCAAGCATAACAGTACCTATAACTATGCTAGCTTGCTACCATTCAGCTGTTTCCGATATCCTACATTTCTTAAGAGTAAAGGTAAACAACATTACCAGTTAGCTTGTATTCTCTGAACAATAACACCAGTGTTTAGGTAACAGAATGTGTATAGTGTAATATAGGTTGAGGCCAAGAGAGGAGGAAGTGGAGGCTTATTAGAGCACAGACTTGGTTCTAATTTTAGTGGTGCTCATGAGGACCCCCATAACAATTTAAATGTCTATGTGGCATTTGGGAACCCTCAGTAGTCAATGTGTGATAGAACCTACCAGAGCACAGGAGAGGACTATAATGAGGGTGTTCTGTACATTGTTATCATGTATTGTCCATTCCATTGTTTGCTCAGCTTGTAATTGTAGTTGGTTATGTAAACATTATCAGAACAGGCATTGAATGACAAACAAAACAAAACAAAACATGGACCGATTCAGTGATTTCTTTTTTTTAAATATACAATTGTCACGGCCGTTAAAAGAAGAGGACCAAGGTGCAGCGTGGTGAGCGTACATACTTTGAATAGTACATGTCACCAACAAAACAATAAACAATACCAAAACAAACCGTGAAGCTTAAGGCTATGTGCCATCAAACAAAGTTAACTTCCCACAAAGACAGGTGGGAAAAGGCTACCTAAGTATGGTTCTCAATCAGAGACAACGATAGACAGCTGCCTCTGATTGAGAACCACACCCGGCCAAACACAAAGAAATAGAAAACATAGATAAATAAAGAAACTAGAATGCCCACCCTAGTCACGTGACAACAATTTTATCCACATCTTCACTTTATCTCAATATTAAAATATTTCTGCTTGCTCAGCCTGTACTTGCTCTGCGACACACAGCCCGGGAGTCCTCAGTCCTGTAATAATCAACTAATCATCCAACTTTGATCATTTGAATCGGCTGTATAGTGTTAGGGCAAAAAACTAAATATTCACTCCTTGGGATCCCGGGGAACGAGTTTGAGAAATGCAGCTTTGCATTTCCCAAAGCAGTTTTGAAGACAAAACTGGTAATAAAACTAAAGCATTTGGTAATAAAACTAAGGCAATGCGGTAGGGCTAGTACTGGTAAAGCGGTTATTTACTAATTGAGCTATACTGTATAGCTTACTTCATATGGATTGACTTTACTGCTCAGTTAGCTGTAGCTAGCTAGCCAGCCAAACTTGAATAATTAGTGAGCAACTACTACTTGCTAGCTAGCTACACTGTTGTTATAATAATATACTGTAGCTCTTTTCTTACTCACCATTTCACCGGCGTCAGCCCATCCAACATCTTCGAACAGTCAAAGTGAATTGCAGACAACAGTAAGCCAGTAAAGCAACAGTAACAATAGGTTGTGAACAGGAAGTAAGAGGCAAACACGTGTTAGCTCTAACAAGTTTGTACGTGGTTCCAAATGAACTAAAGCCAGCCCTATAACTCACATAAGTCAGAAAGAACTTGCAAGTCATTGGCACCAATTTCCACGAAGTTCCCACTTCGGATTTCCAACTTCAAGCCCAAATATATCATATTTTGACTAAAATGATGACCTATTGACTTAAATCGTTGTGCAACATCATGGGTAATCTCTGGTCATAGCTTCCTGGAGGTGTGCACCAGGAGACCAACACCACACCCCCATGTAGTAGTACTGTACATCATAGCAATGTCACACTCTGTGTGTTGAGCCTGGTGTCCTGTACAGCAGAAGAACATTTTAGCCTAATATGCCAAAACTTAAGCAATTTAGCTTGAGGGAGCCAATGGATTTTTTATGGTCTCAGGCAAAGTTACTTAACACATGTGCTTGTTCACCGAACCACAACTTCCTGGTTAGTCATTGGTGAGTAACCATGCCTGATACCTGAAGAGTTTCATTGGCTACAGGCTTTGGTTTAGTGGACTTATGTAATCTTCTGATTTGCAGAAGACTCTTGTTTGAACCCTGTCAATCATATTTGGATCAGATGGGTCTCTGTAAGAGAAAGGATGGTGAATTTTAACTGAGGTGGTCCAGTTACCACACATGCATGATGAGTTAGCCTAACCTTGCTTGAGACCTGAAGAGTTGCATTGGCTCCCCGAGTCAATGCCTAAGCTTCATCTTAGCAGGCCTATGCTTTTCTGGTGCGCAGGAGACTTGAGTTCGTACCCAGTATGTTGGTTACACTAGACTAAGATTGATGTACAGAGAGCATGACATGGCTAGGATGTACAGTGCATTTGGAAAGTATTCAGACCCCTTGACTTTTTACGTAAATGTGATATTACATTTATTTATTTATTTATTTCTAAGAAGCTGTTTTTACTTTGTCATTATGGGGTATAGTGCGTAGATTGATAAGGGGGGAAACGATTGAATCAATTTTAGAACAAGGCTGTAACAAAATGTGAAAAAGTCAAGGGGTCTGAATACTTTCCAAATGCACTGTACTACTACAATCCATACTAGTACTAACGCTACCACACACCCTTTGTATCCAAACGTGAAGCTGTCTCCAAAACTGCAAGGTGTCTCTTCAGTAAAATAGAGTGCTTGCTGGCCAATGTGGTACAAAATGCTGCAAAGTAATAGTAAAAAGTGCAAACTACAGTTCATGTAAAGTTGTAAGGACAAAACAATTATGTTTCAATAGCTAATTAGCTTGCTTTCAAAATTGAGAGATTGTGTGTATGTAGCTAATGCAATGAGTTCATCCCTCAATTTTGCAATTCTGTGTTTAGCAGAGTAAAATGCTGTCCTATTCAACATGCAGCAAATGTGAGTACTAATATTGCCATTTTCTCTTAGGCTACCCATCCGAGCCCCCCTCTGCTATGACTAGCCACAGAAGTAAAACCATGGTCAGACAGAGGCCTTTCTCTCCACCCAAGCGAGATATTTATTTATATTTTTATATATTACATGTATACTAAAGTATAGTAAATACATTACAAATTCTAATAATATACTTCAAATACAAGATGTACTTTTCTAGTATATCTTAAGTATACTATCATCACACTTCAATACAATTATTAAAATGTTATTAATTAATAGTTTTTTCCAGACTATTAGTATGCAATTAATATAGTAATTGTTTTTGTTTTTCAGTCTGTATACCCACCAGACATGTCACCCATTGAGCAGTTTGGGATGCGCTGGATCGACGTGCACCAGTGGCGACCCATTATTCAGGGCAGGTGGGGCAGAGGCCCACTTGTTTTGAGCCCCACATTTTTAGCAACAAAAATGATTAAAAAAATAATTTAAAAAAAATGTTTTGGGGGGGGGCTTGCCTGTTTTGCATGTTATTTTGGCATTAATACATATCACATATCAGTTTACAAACAATGTAAAATAATATATACAGTGGGGAGAACAAGTATTTGATACACTGCCGATTTTGCAGAATGTCCTACTTACAAAGCATGTAGAGGTCTGTAATTTTTTTTATCATAGGTACACTTCAGCTGTGAGAGACGGAATCTAAAACAAAAATCCAGAAAATCACACTGTATGATTACAGTGTATCAAATACTTGTTCTCCCCACTGTATATCATTGAGTTTATAAAGCCGCATACAAACATGGTCTATTTTTTGTTTTCTTGAGTAATGGAGCTCCAAAATGCAGGTGTTTCAGCCTAGTTCAGTGCTTTCTGTGATGGTGGGGCAAGCCAGCAGAAAATACGAAGCGTTGCACCGTGATTGGCTCAGTGTTCTGTCACTCATGGGGACACCGCCTCACCGCCAAGTCTAAGGGTAGAGCTCAAATATTCAAGCCCGTTGGGTGTTGCCATAGAGTTAGATTAGAAGTGCCCATCCAAGAAGGCTCAAGGTCAAATCAAGTTATTTCTACAGTAGCTTTGATTGGACTGATCATGTCAACATCAAACTTTCAAAATCTTAGCTAGCAGTCATCAACATGAATCAAGTCGACAATCTACTGGAAAATAATTTTTCATCCCTGTCATATGAAGAGAAATAATGAAGAGAAATTATAGATCATCGGCCATTGGACATAAATCGCAAATTCAACAATGAGTGATTTGGAAGGAATCAGTGGCTAATTGAAAGCATTGCAAAGCAATCATTAGCCTGCTATTCAGCGGAGTGGCTGTGTGGTCCCAAGTCTAAGATTAACTTCTTAAGGATGCGCAGAATATAGTTCCCATGCAGGAACACCAACAGCGGAAATTCAGAGCGCCACCTATAGTTTTTGATAAAACTCAAACTTTCATTAAAAGACACATTCAAGGTAGTGAATTAAAGCTACACTCGTTGTGAATCTATCCACCAAGTCAGATTTGTAAAATGCTTTTCGGCGAAAGCATGAGAAGCTATTATCTGATAGCATGCACCCTCAAAATACTGCAACGTCACCTAACACGACAGATTTTGCGGTAGCCGGCGCTACCCAAAACGCACAAATAAAATATAAAACATTCATTACCTTTGACCATCTTCTTTGTTGGCACTCCTAGATGTCCCATAAACATCACTATTGGGTCTTTTTTTCGATTAAATCGGTCCATATATAGCCTAGATATCGATCTATGAAGACTGTGTGATCAAGGAAAAAAATAGCGTTTTATAACGTAACGTAATTTTTTTAAATTAAAAAAGTTGACGATAAACTTTCACAAAACACTTCGAAATACTTTTGTAATGCAACTTTAGGTATTAGTAAACGTTAATAAGCGATCAAATTGATCACGAGGCGATGTATATTCTATAGCTGTACGTCTGGAAATAATGTCCGGGTAAATCTCAACCAAAATATCCGGTCGGAGACCGGAAGAAAGGCACTGCCTTGCGTCAGTTTGACGAAGAAAAAAATCCTAGGCAAATGACAAGACTGTTGACATCGTGTGGAAGCTGTAGGTATTGCAACCTCGGCCCCATTTAATGTGGTTCACCTTTATCAATGGGTTGAAGTGGCGCATGGATATATTTTTCCATTTTCAGTGATCAGATTTTCCTGCACTTTTCGATGAAACGCACGTTCTGTTATAGTCACAGCCGTGATTTAACCAGTTTTAGAAACGTCTGAGTGTTTTCTATCCACACATACTAATCATATGCATATACTATATTCCTGGCATGAGTAGCAGGGCGCTGAAATGTTGCGCGATTTTTAACAAAAAGCTGCGAAAATGCGCATGATCCTTAATTAAGGGTCTCTTTTCCTAGATTAAAATTATGACATTCAACATTGGCCATACTGTCAATGAAGCATGAGTTGTGCCACGCTCAAAACAACTATTAAATCGGAACTGCAAAATCTGACTTCAGTGAGTTCAAGACATTGTAAAAAAAAACTTGAATTGTAAATCGGAAACTCGGGCCGCTTTCTAGAGCTACGACCTGAAGATCACTGACGTCATCATGATTCAAACCTTTATTCAGAGATCCCAGTTGTCTTGAAAGCACCATAAATCCAGAGAATGCCAGACTTTGATGACAAAGTTTGAGGACAGAATTTGCCCACGAAGGACCGCCGCACCACCTTCCTGTTCAAGTGAGCACAGCACAACAAGGTGAGTCCAAAAATGTCTTGTATGCTGCTGCATAAATTATGTAATATGTCAGGGAGATATGTATACTGTAGCTAGTAAAGTAATACTAAATTTATGTTGTGTAGTAGGCTGTTTGTAGCCCATGTGCCTCACTATAATAATTTGGTCTATTTTCCGCTCTTAATTTTGATAAGCTGTAGACCACATTATCTACCTAGAGAGTTTTCATCTGTATTTTTCGAAGCTGTCTACATACCACCACAGACCTAATGCTGGCACTAGAACCGCGCTCACCATAAGCAAACAGGAAAATGCTCATCCAGAGGCAGCGCTCCTAGTGCCCGAGGACTTTAATACAGGGAATCTTAAATCAGTTTTACCTCATTTCTATCAGCATGTTAAATGTGCAGCCAGAGGGAAAAATGCTTTACTCCACACAAAGAGACACATACATAGCTTTCCCTAGCCCTCCATTTGTCAAATCTGACCATCATTATTTTCTCCTGATTCCTGCTTACAAGCAAACATTAAAGCAGGAAGAACCAGTGACTCGGTCAGTAAAAAAGTGGTCAGATGTACCAGATGCTAAACTACAGGACTGCTTTTCTATCATAGACTGGAATATGTTCCGGGACTCTTCCGATGGCATTGAGGAATACACCACTTCAGTCACTGGCTTTATCAATAAGTGCATTGTGGGCGTCGTCCCCACAATGACTGTACATACATACCCCAACCAGAAGCCATGGATTACAGGCAACATTTGCACTGAGCTAAAGGGTAGAGCTGCCGCTTTCCCGGAAGCTTATGAGAAATCCCTCTATGCCCTCCAACGAACTATTAAACAGGCAAAGTGTCAATACAAGACTAAGATCGAATCGTACTACATTGGCTCCGACGCTCGTCAGATGTGGCAGGGCTTGCAAACTATTACAGACTACAAAGGGAAGCACAGATGAGAGCTGCCCAGTGACACGAGCCTACCAGTCGAGCTAAATAACTTCTGTGCTACCTTCGAGGCAAGTAACACTGACACATGCATGAGAGCATCAGCTGTTCCGGACGACTGTGTGATCACGCTCTCCGCAGCCGATGTGAGTAAGACCTTCAAACAGGTCAACATTCACAAGGCCGCAGGGCCAGATGGATTACCAGGACGTGTACTGCGAGCATGCGCTGACCAACTGGAACGTGTCTTCACTGACATTTTCAACCTCTCCCTGTCTGAGTCTGTAATACCAACATGTTTCAAGTAGACCACCATAGTCCCTGTGTACAAGAACACTAAGGTAACCTGCCTAAATGGGAGATAGCAGGTAGCCTAGTGCTTAGAGCATTGGGCCAGTAACCAAAAGTTTGCTGGATCAATTCCCCGAGCTGACAAGGTAGAACTCTGTCATTCTGCCCCTAAACAAGGCAGTTAACCCACTGTTCCTTGGTAGGCCATCATTGTAAATAAGAATTTGTTCTTTAACTGACTTGCCTAGTTAAATTAAGGTTACATTTAAAAAAATAACAAACAGTAGCACTCGCGTCTGCATCTATGAAATGCTGTGAAAGACTGGTCATGGCTCACATCAACAACATTATCCCAGAAATCCTAGACCCACTCCAATTTGCATACCGCACCAACAGATCCACAGATGATATAATCTCTATTGCACTCCACACTGCCCTTTCACACCTGAATAAAAGGAACACTTATGTGAGAACACTATTCATTGACTACAGCTCAGCGTTCAACATTATAGTGCCCTCAAAGCTCATCACTAAGAAGGGCCCTGGGACTAAACACCTCCCTCTGCAACTTGATCCTAGACTTCCTGTTGGGCCGCCCCCAGGTGGTAAGGGTAGGCAGCAACACATCCGCCACGCTGATCCTCAACACGGGGCCCCTCAGGGGTGCGTGCTCAGCCCCCTCCTGTACTCCCTGTTCACTCGTGACTGCACAGCCAGACACGACTCCAACACCATCATTAAGTTTGCTGATGACACAACAATGGTAGGCCTGATCACCGACAACGATGAGACAGCCTATAGGGCAGAGGTCAGAGACCTGACCATGTGGTGCAAGGACAACAACCTCTCCCTCAACGTGATCAAGACAAAGTAGACTACAGGAAAAGGAGGACCGAGGATGCCCCCATTCTCATCAAAGGGGCTGTAGTGTAGCAGGTTGAGAGCTTCAAGTTCCTTGGCGTCCACATCACCAACAAACTAACATGGTCCAAGCACACCAAGAAAGTTGTGAAGAAGGCACGACAAAACCAATTCCCCCTCAGGAGACTTTTACAGCTGCACCATCGAGAGCATCACTGCCTGGTATGGCAACTGTTTGACAAGGCACTACAAAGGGTAATGCGTACGGCCCAGTACGTCACCGGGGCCAAGCTTCCTGCCATCCAGGAACTCTATACCAGGCGGTATCAGAGGAAGGCCCTAACAATTGTCAAAGACTCCAGCCACCCTAGTCACAGACTGCTCTCTCTGCTACCGCACGGCAAGCGGTCCCGGAGCACCAAGTCTATGGTCCAAGAGGCTCCTAAATAGCTTCTACCCCCAAGCCATAAGACTCCTGAACAATTACCTCCACACCGTTGCCCCCGTATATTGACATTGACTCTGTACCGGTACCCCTTGTATATAGCACCGCTATTGTTATTTACTGCTACTCTTTAATTATGTGTTATTCTTATCTACATTGTTGTTTAAGGTCGTATATGTAAGCTTTTCACTGCAAGGTCTGTATTCGGCGCATGTGACAAATACAATTTGATTAGATTTATTTTAGTTGATTTGACAAGATGTCCCCCAGGGCTCTGTGCTGGGTCCCATCGCTTCATCATCTACAGTACATCCTCCCCCTTGGTCAGATCCTCCATCACTTCAACCTTGATTTCCACTGCTATGACGATGACACCCAGACCTGCCTCGGCACCAAATCCCTCCTCAACCCACCTCTGACCCACATTGAATCCTGCCTCTCTGCAATAAAAACATGGATGCAACAAAACTTCCTAAAGCTCAACAGTGAGAAAATGGAACTCCTCCTCTTAGGCATTAAATCCACCCTCGCCATTGACATCACCACTGTCTCACCCTCCCCCCACGTACGCAACCTTGGCGTCATCCTGGACTCCACCCTCTCCTTTGACCCCCACATAGCACAGACCGTAAAACCCTCATTCGGAGTCTGAGAGTCTGATGTTCAAGAAGTGGACATTGAGGAGGTCCAGGGAGAAGACATGGAAGCCTGACAGGCAACAACCAAAGCTTTAGTTTACTATAATTTTACAGATGTATGTTGAAAAACGTTTTTGGGAGATGCGATGGATAATTGGGGATCATTCAATATTCCCTTTCTTTTGTTGTTCATTGAAATCATCCCATGTGAAGAGTCAACTCATTTAATTATAGTTAAATTTGTAACTAAATAGTTTTTAAACATTTCTATTGGAAGGATTTAATCATTTGCAATTATGTCACTTATGATAAGGTGAAAGGTTTATGTTTCTGTCTCCATATAATATGGTAAATATATCCAATGCAAAAAACATCTACATTTAAAATCAAATCAAATCAAATTTTATTTGTCACATACACATGGTTAGCAGATGTTAATGCGAGTGTAGCGAAATGCTTGTGCTTCTAGTTCCGACAATGCAGTGATAACCAACAAGTAATCTAACTAACAATTCCAAAACTACTGTCTTATACACAGTGTAAGGGGATAAAGAATATGTACATAAGGATATATGAATGAGTGATGGTACAGAGCAGCATACAGTAGATGGTATCGAGTACAGCATATACATATGAGATGAGAATGTAGACAAAGTAAACAAAGTGGTATAGTTAAAGTGGCTAGTGATACATGTATTACATAAGGATGCAGTCGATGATGTAGAGTACAGTATATACGTATGCATATGAGATGAATAATGTAGGGTAAGTAACATTATATAAGGTAGCATTGTTTAAAGTGGCTAGTGATATATTTACAACATTTCCCATCAATTCCCATTATTAAAGTGGCTGGAGTTGGGTCAGTGTCAATGACAGTGTGTTGGCAGCAGCCACTCAATGTTAGTGGTGGCTGTTTAACAGTCTGATGGCCTTGAGATAGAAGCTGTTTTTCAGTCTCTCGGTCCCAGCTTTGATGCACCTGTACTGACCTCGCCTTCTGGATGATAGCGGGGTGAACAGGCAGTGGTTCGGGTGGTTGATGTCCTTGATGATCTTTATGGCCTTCCTGTAACATCGGGTGGTGTAGGTGTCCTGGAGGGCAGGTAGTTTGCCCCCGGTGATGCGTTGTGCAGACCTCACTACCCTCTGGAGAGCCTTACGGTTGAGGGCGGAGCAGTTGCCGTACCAGGCGGTGATACAGCCCGCCAGGATGCTCTCGATTGTGCATCTGTAGAAGTTTGTGAGTGCTTTTGGTGACAAGCCGAATTTCTTCAGCCTCCTGAGGTTGAAGAGGCGCTGCTGCGCCTTCTTCACGACGCTGTCAGTGTGAGTGGACCAATTCAGTTTGTCTGTGATGTGTATGCCGAGGAACTTAAAACTTGCTACCCTCTCCACTACTGTTCCATCGATGTGGATAGGGGGTGTTCCTCTGCTGTTTCCTGAAGTCCACAATCATCTCCTTAGTTTTGTTGACGTTGAGTGTGAGGTTATTTTACTGACACCACACTCCGAGGGCCCTCACCTCCTCCCTGTAGGCCGTCTCGTCGTTGTTGGTAATCAAGCCTACCACTGTTGTGTCGTCCGCAAACTTGATGATTGAGTTGGAGGCGTGCGTGGCCACGCAGTCGTGGGTGAACAGGGAGTACAGGAGAGGGCTCAGAACGCACCCTTGTGGGGCCCCCGTGTTGAGGATCAGCGGTGAGGAGATGTTGTTGCCTACCCTCACCACCTGGGGGCGGCCCGTCAGGAAGTCCAGTACCCAGTTGCACAGGGCGGGGTCGAGACCCAGGGTCTCGAGCTTGATGACGAGCTTGGAGGGTACTATGGTGTTGAATGCCGAGATGTAGTCGATGAACAGCATTCTAACATAGGTATTCCTCTTGTCCAGGTGGGTTAGGGCAGTGTGCAGTGTGGTTGAGATTGCATCGTCTGTGGACCTATTTGGGCGGTAAGCAAATTGGAGTGGGCCTAGGGTGTCAGGTAGGGTGGAGGTGATATGGTCCTTGACTAGTCTCTCAAAGCACTTCATGATGACGGAAGTGAGTGCTACGGGGCGGTAGTCGTTTAGCTCAGTTACCTTAGCTTTCTTGGGAACAGGAACAATGGTGGCCCTCTTGAAGCATGTGGGAACAGCAGACTGGTATAGGGATTGATTGAATATGTCCGTAAACACACCGGCCAGCTGGTCTGCGAATGCTCTGAGGGCGCGGCTGGGGATGCCGTCTGGGCCTGCAGCCTTGCGAGGGTTAACACGTTTAAATGTCTTACTCACCTCGGCTGCAGTGAAGGAGAGACCGCATGTTTTCGTTGCAGGCCGTGTCAGTGGCACTGTATTGTCCTCAAAGCGGGCAAAAAAGTTATTTAGTCTGCCTGGGAGCAAGACATCCTGGTCCGTGACTGGGCTGGGTTTCTTCTTGTAGTCCGTGATTGACTGTAGACCCTGCCACATGCCTCTTGTGTCTGAGCCGTTGAATTGAGATTCTACTTTGTCTCTGTACTGACGCTTAGCTTGTTTAATAGCCTTGCGGAGGGAATAGCTGCACTGTTTGTATTCGGTCATGTTGCCAGACACCTTGCCCTGATTAAAAGCAGTGGTTCGCGCTTTCAGTTTCACGCGAATGCTGCCATCAATCCACGGTTTCTGGTTAGGGAATGTTTTTATCGTTGCTATGGGAATGACATCTTCAACGCACATTCTAATGAACTCGCACACCGAATCAGCGTATTCGTCAATATTTTTATCTGACGCAATACGAAACATGTCCCAGTCCACGTGATGGAAGCAGTCTTGGAGTGTGGAGTCAGCTTGGTCTGACCAGCGTTGGACAGACCTCAGCGTGGGAGCCTCTTGTTTAAGTTTCTGCCTGTAGGCAGGGATCAACAAAATGGAGTTGTGGTCAGCTTTTCCGAAAGGGGGGCGGGGCAGGGCCTTATATGCGTTGCGGAAGTTAGAGTAACAATGATCCAAGGTTTTACCACCCCTGGTTGCGCAATCGATATGCTGATAAAATTTAGGGAGTCTTGTTTTCAGATTAGCTTTGTTAAAATCCCCAGCTACAATGAATGCAGCCTCCGGATAAATGGTTTCCAGTTTGCAAAGAGTTAAATAAAGTTCGTTCAGAGCCATCGATGTGTCTGCTTGGGGGATATATACGGCTGTGATTATAATCGAAGAGAATTCTCTTGGAAGATAATGCGGTCTACATTTGATTGTGAGGAATTCTAAATCAGGTGAACAGAAGGATTTGAGTTCCTGTATGTTTCCTTCATCACACCATGTCTCGTTAGTCATGAGGCATACGCCCCCGCCACTCTTCTTACCAGAAAGATGTTTGTTTCTGTCGGCGCGATGCGTGGAGAAACCCGTTGGCTGCACCGCCCGGATAGCGTCTTTCCAGTGAGCCATGTTTCCGTGAAGCAGAGAACGTTGCAGTCTCTGATGTCCCTCTGGAATGCTACCCTTGCTCGGATTTCATCAACCTTGTTGTCAAGAGACTGGACATTGGCAAGAAGAATGCTGGGGAGTGGTGCGCGATGTGCCCTTGTCCTGAGTCTGACCAGAAGACCGCTACGTTTCCCTCTTTTTCGGAGTCGTTTCCTTGGGTCGCTGCATGCGATCCATTCCGTTGTCCTGTTTGTAAGGCAGAACACAGGATCCGCGTCGCGGAAAACATATTCTTGGTCATACTGATGGTGAGTTGACGCTGATCTTATATTCAGTAGTTCTTCTCGACTGTATGTAATGAAACCTAAGATGACCTGAGGTACTAATGTAAGAAATAACACGTAAAATAACAAAAAACTGCATAGTGGTATTAATATTAATTTGCATATATTCCCATATATTCCCATTAATTCCTATGGAAAGTTTCCACCTCTGAATATTCCCTAAGTCGTGGCAGTACATCACCCATGTCTTCTGTGAACTCCGCTGTTTCTCTGTCTCCCAACTCATTGATTACGAGATCATCCATCTGACCGACAAAACCCTTCCTCAGCTTGCCTCCCCCCCTACCTCTCAGACCTTCTTCTCCCCTACCAACCCACACGTTCACTACGTTCCACCACAGCAGGCCACCCTGTCATCCCCAGTTTGAAGCTCCAGAGCTTCAGCGACAGGGCCTTCTCCAGGGTTCCTCCTAGACTCTAGAACTCCCTTCATCAAGAAATTTGTGACTCTGAGTCCATCACTATCTTTCAGTCCCTCCTAAAGCCCCACCTCTTTGACAAGCCTACCCCCACCGCCGCCACCCAAAAGACATACACACACACACATGTAAAGCAATACACTACAAAGACACTCCTCTCTCCACCATACTGAGCACCACTTAACCCTTACCCTACCCCTTACCCTAAGCCGGGTTTGTATCCTAAATCCAATCCCTTCCCTTACCAATAAACCGGGTTTGTATCCTAACCCCAACCCTACCCTCCCCATACACTGATACATTGATACATCACTCTCTCTCCCTTCCTTGAGCCCACCCCTGTCTTTGTTCATGTTTTTGTTTAGTCTGATGATTTGTTTTGACTCAATAATTGTAAAGCGACTTTGTGTTCTTGACAAGCTATTTAAGTCCCATGTATTATTATTATTATTATTATTTTATTAGAACTTATTAGCCTATTTTCTGCTCCTGCTGAAGTAGGCACCATTTAACGTTAGCTTCTTACTTCATCCTTCTAGCTGGCTAAATAATAATAGCCAGAGCCCTTCAATGTTACTATAATAGAAGTCTCTGCAAGCAGCTAGCCATCTGACTGACAGACATGTCTATTTTGTGCACTCTTTCTCTAAAACCAAAACAAAACAAAGGAGTTGATTGCTGACTTCAGGAAGCAGAGGAGGGAACATGAACCGATCCACATCAACGGGATTGGAGTAGAGAGAGTCAGCAGTTTTTAAGTTCCTCAGCGTCCACATCACCAAGGACTTGACATGGACCAACAACACCACCACTCTTGTCAAGAGGGCACAAAAGAGTCTCTACTTCATAAGGCGTATGAAGAAATTTGGCATGCCACCCTGAGTACTCCACAGATACTACTGCTGCACCATCGAGAGCATCCTGACCAGTTGCATCACAGCCTGGTACCGGAATTGCGCGGTCCATGACTGCAAGGCCCTCCAGTGGGTGGTGAAGACGGCCCAGTACATCACTGGGACCGTGCTCCCACCCATCCAGGACAGCTTTTCAGAAACGGTGCCTGAGGAAGGTCTGCAGCATCATCACGGACCCCAAACACCCCAGCCACGAGATGTTCACTCCCTTACTGTCAGGCAGTCGATATCGGAGCATGAGCTCTGATACCAACAGGATCAGAGACCGTTTCTATCTCCAAGCCATCAGACTGTTGAACACTTGAACTGGACTGACCACTTGCTTTGATTTTCCACACCTTAGCACACATGCACTCACACACACACACACACACACACACACACACACATACATACACACAGACACACATCACAACTTTTGCTACCAGACTCTTTTTATGATTGCTAAATGCTGCACAATTTAAACACTTGTCCCCCAATCCTCTCTTCCCCAAAACATGTGTAAATATTGGACTATAAATTGTGCCTTGTGTATTCTACTTATGCTAAATGTTTTTTTTTCTATTCTACTGAGCCATTTTCTTTATGTTCGTATTCTTATCTTTTATTATTTGTTATTGGTGTTGCATTGTCGACAAGGAACCTACAAGTAAGCATTTCATTGGATGGTGTATGCTATGTGTATCCTATACGTAAGACCAATACATCTTGAAACGTAGTGATGTGGAGCCGAAGTAAGAAGCTAAATATTAGCTAGACATTAGGCCATTTAGTAGCTAAATATTAGAGCTGTAGGCTAATTATGGAAAGTGCAAGAAAACAAAGTTAAAGTGGCACTCAAGTTTCCTTTTCACTTCATTTAACACCTGATTTACTTAACAAAAGGTACATCTCCATAGGTGGTCCAGGTACGTCATCACCAAGTACGTCATCACATAATGGGGGCTTTCCTCTCTTGTTCTCTATTTCTCCTCTATTGTTCCTCAAGCAAGGGGAGAGGCTGATGACATCACCGATTTCTATCAGACCAGCTCGTTGACTGCCCTACTCCTTGAACTTTGCAGATGGGGCTAAAGAACTTTTTTGTTTGTTGCTCATAACAGATTTTGTGACATTTTAGTGTGTGTACTTACTGTATTTATCCTTGTGTCACTTTTCAACAGTAACATTTTCAAAATCACTGGAAGACGTCTTTAACAGATGAAATGGCAGATCTATGGGTTCCTCCAGTCTGTGCTCTGTAGTCCTCGGGCATGCACAGCTCCACTATTGATTAGGTCTAGGCCTACGTTTTTAGACAGGTAAAGTATTCTACACTGCATGACCAAAAGTATGTGGAGCATCTCATTCCAAAATGATGGGCATTATTATAGATATGGTCCCCCATTTGCTGCTATAACAGTCTTCACTCTTCTGGGAAAACATTACACTAGATGTTGGAACATTGCTGCAGGGAATTGCTTCCATTAAGCCACAAGAGCGTTAGTGGGGTTGGGCACTGATGTTGGGCGATTAGGCCTGGCTCGCAATCACTGTTCCAATTCCTCCCAAAGGTGATCGATTGGGTTGAGGTCAGGGCTCTGTTCATGCCAGTCAAGTTATTCCACACCGATACCGACAAACCATTTCTGTATGGACCTCGCTTTGTGCATGCGGGCATAATCATGCCTAAACAGGAAAGGGCCTTCCCCAAACTGTAACCACAAAGTTGGAAGCATAGAATCGTCTAGAATGTCATTGTATGCTGTAAGCATTAAGTTTTCCCTTCACTGGAACTAAGTGGCCTAGCCCGAACCATGAAAAACAGTCCCAGATCATTATTCCTCCTCCACCAAAGTTTACAGTTGGCACTATGCATTGGGGCAGGTAGCGTACTCCAGGCATCCGCAAACCCAGACTCGTCTGTTGGACTTCCAGATAGTGAAGCGTGAATCATCACTCCAGAGAATGTGTTTATTTTTTTATTTTTGTTTAATATTTATTTAACTAGGCAAGTCAGTTAAGAACAAATTCTTATTTACAATGACGGCCTACACTGGCCAAACCCAGACGATGCTGGGCCAATTGTGCGCCGCCCTAAGGGACTCCCAATCACAGCCGGATGTGATACAGCCTTTTGCTCCAGAGTCCAATTGCGGTGAGCTTACACAACTCCAGCCGACGCTTGGCATTGCGCATGGTGATCTTAGGCTTGTGTGCGGCTGCTCGGCCATGGCAACCCATGTCATGAAGCTCCCAACAAACCGTTATTGTGCTGACGTTGCTTCCAGAGGCAGTTTGGAGCTCAGTAGTGAGTGTTGCAACCTAGGACGGGCGATATTTACGTGCTACACGCTTCAGCACTCTGCAGTCCCGTTCTGTGAGCGTGTGTGGCCTAAACACTTCGAGGCTGAGCCATCGTTGCTCCTAGACGTTTCCGCTTCACAATAACAGCATTCACAGTTGAGCGGGGCAACTCTAGCAGAGCTGAAATTTGACAAACTGAATTGTTGGAAAGGTGGCATTCTATGACGGTGCCAGATTGAAATTCGCTGAGCGCTTCAGTAAGGCCATTCTACTGCCAATGTTTGTGTATGGAGATTGTATGGCTGTGTGTCCAATTTTATATACCTGTCAGCAACGGGTGTGGCTGAAATAGCCGAATCCACTAATTTGAAGGGATGTCCACATACTTTTGTATATATAGTGTATCTGGACTACAACAACATAGTGCAATGATTAATTTATTATTGTTATAAACCATAAGGCAGGCAGCCTAGTGGTTAGAGTGTTGGACTAGTAACTGTGAAGGTTGCTAGATCAAATCCCCAAGGTAAGCATATGTTGTTCTGCCCTTGAACAAGGCAGTTAACCCATTGTTCCTAGGCCGTCATTGTAAATAAAAATGTGTTCTTATCTGACTTGCCTAGTTAAAATAAATGTTAAATATATGTTTGTTTTTTTAAATCAAGTGATTACACAATTATTGTCTATAGGGTGTGAACTGCAGTGATGTATGTTCATTTGAATAGCCACTCAAACATGTTTTGCTTCATGCCAAAGTAACTGCATACAGACTAGGTCTGATTATGCTGTCAGCAGCGTCTCTAGTTGCCTACTTGAGCCGACTCCAACTTGGGATAGTTCGTTTCACGTCTCTGGCCCTCGGCATGTGCTGCAAGAGGACGGAGTTAGCTGTTTGAGAGAGTGGTTAATGTGCTGCTAAAAAGGTCAATCCGGGGGACGTAGGCGAACAAAACGAACAAACCACTGTTCATGAGTCCACTCTTTCTCAAAGAAGCAGGCGCATTTAGAACTCAGTTAGATCAAGAATATCCACTTCATTTTTTAATGTTGCTATGGGCACAGCTAGACAACGGAAGTGAGGGATTCGACTTCTGCTTTACTTCCCTACTGCAGTGCGCCGGTGCCAAATGTGCCAGAGTAAATTACTCAAAGGAGTCCATTTATAGCGCATTAAAGTGAAGTTAACAAGTATAAGTTTAAGTGTAATTTGACATGTATTTCATTCAAGTTGGCTAACGTTCGCTAGGCCTACTTGTAGTTATGCTATTATAATAACAGTGGGACTGACCACCTCCTCTGACTCTCAACACCTTAGCACGCATGCACTCACCCACACACGCACACACATCACAACTGCTGCTACGATACTATTATTGTCATGTGTGTCCTGTACACGTGACTAATAAATCTTAAAATGTAGTGATGTGGAGCCGAAGTAAGAAGCTAAATATTAGCTAGACATTAGGCCATTCATTACCTAATATTAGGGATGTATGCTAATTATGTCAAGTGCAAGAAAAAGTTAAAGTGGCACTCCAGTTTCCTTTTCACCTCATTTAACACCTGATTTACTTACATCTCCATAGATGGTCCAGGGACGTCATCACCAAGTACGTAATCACATAGTGGGGGGACTTTCATCTTTTGATCTCTATTTTTCCTCTATTGTTCTTCAAGTAAGTGGGGAGATCGATGACATCACAGATTTCTATCAGACCAACTCCTTGACTGCCCTACTCCTTGAAATTTGCAGTTGTGTCTAAAAAAACAAACACATTTTTCTCATAATTTACACTTTAGTGTGTGTATTTCACTGTATTTATACTTGGGATATCGCTTTTCAACAGTAAAATAAATACAAAAAATCACAAACGGCAGATCTGTGTGTTCCTCAAGTCTGTGCTCTGCTCTGCTCTGCTCTGCGGTCCTTACGGCACGCAAAGTTCCACTATTGATTAGGTCTACGTTTTGGGCTACAACAACATAGTGCAATCCAATATATTATTGTTATCAAGTGAGTACACTATTATTATGTATAGACTGTAAATTGCAGTGATGTAGGTTAATTTGAATTACCGCTCAAACATGTTATGATTATGCTGTCAGCAGCGTCTCTAGTTGCCTACTTGAGCCGACTCTGACCTGGGATAGTTCGTTTCACTTCTCAAGCCTGGGATAGTTCGTTTCACGTCTCAGGTCCTCGCCTGTGCCGCGAGAGGGCGGAGTTAGCTGTTTGAGAGAGTGGTGAACGTGCTGCTAAAAAGGTAAATCCGGGGGACGCAGGCGAACATTCCACTCGTTCGCAAAGAGCGCGATTAGAACTCAGTCAGATCAATAATATCCACCTCGTTTTCTAATGTTGGTATGGGCACAGTCAAACAACGGAGTGATTGTTCGACTTTCACTTTACTTCCCAACTGCAATGTGCCAGCGGCAAACCACAAATACGATGACATTGCTACAGTAGGTGTACACTGAGTATACAAAACATATGCATCTATGGGGAAAGTTATGATCCCGTATGGATGTCACTTGTTAAATTTAATTCAATCAGTATAGATGAAGGGGAGGATATAGGTTAAAGAAGGATTTTTAAGTCTTGAGACAATTGAGACATGGGTTGTATGTATTCCATTCAGAGGGTGAATGAACAAGACAAAAAATGTAAGTGCCTTTGAATGCGATATGGCAGTAGGTGTCAGGTGCGTCGGTTTGTGTCTAGAACTGCAGCGCTGCTGGATTTTTCACGCTCAACAGTTTCCCATGCGTATCAAGAATGGTCCACCACTCAAAGGACATCCAGCCAACTTGACACAACTGTGGGAAGCATTTGAGTCATCATGGGCCAATATCCCTGTGGAACACTTCTGACACTTTGTAGAGTCCCTCCCCCGACAAATTTAGGCTGTTCTGAAATTTCACTACATTTCATCAGCCAGTGATTGTCAAGCAAATAACTATCGGTCTCATGGTAATTGACTGTTAATGAACATAAACACGTTTAGAATCTCCTGGCTTCCAAACATAGCCTACAAGCCACTGATGCAGACCTTTGGAACATTTTAAAATGTCTAATACATCCATGTAAAATAGCCTACACCGTCACAATAAATCCATTATTTATTTTAGACAGGTCTAAAGAAACATGATATGAAGATAATAAAGTTTATATCAGAAGAACAGAATAGCATACTCTTTGTTGTCCTTTTGTTAGGTCCTGATGTGGCTATGCCATATGACTGTGGGCTACACTAGTTAATTTAGCAGACAAGTTTTCTTAGAATTCCGTGGCATTGTTTTATATTAGTTTATAGTATGAACAATACAATTGAACAAAGCTGAATTAAATATAAATTACATTCTCTAAATTATTTGAGGGAGTGCGCACGTCCCTATTCTGTGTTGAGCGGTTAACAAAGAAATAGTTACTTCTATAAGCATAATTTAGAGTTATTAATGTAACTTTAGTTGTTCTACAAATGTTGGACTATATGTTTTGATTTTAAATACATTGTAAGGCTTGATGCAACTCTAATGATGATTTGAAAAAAATAGCTTGTAAGGCATGAGCTCTGCTTTGTTTTCTGCACAATCTGTTCACACTTCATCAGTCTCTCATTCACAATTTGTCAAGCACTTGATAATGCCTTGAATTTCTCGGCGGCATCCCCTTTGTGTGGACTTAATGCACCCCGAAAAAATCCATCACTTTTGTGGCCAGTTGCCGTTGTGCCCTTGGCCCAGAGTGCTGCGTTGTGCCCTTCTCCTTGAGTGCTGCATGCTCCGAAGCACCTCTCACTCGCATGGCTCCCCATCACGTGAACGGATCTTTCTCACAGGATACAAGTGAAGACAGACACATTGGGGACGCAAATGCACTCGTACTTATCCAATTCCGAGGTGCATATGGAAGATATTGGAAGCACTGTCCACATTTACTTTTCGTCAGCCAACAAGATGTGTAGGCCTAACAAACAGCAAAAGCACTAGCATATGTAAATCTACTATCCCCCAAAGTACAAAAGTTGACCTATTCTATTCTGTGTGAGAAATAAATATTCCAAACATAGTCTGAGACAGTTGTGGGATGCGATAGATCCCAATTTAATACAACCACTAGTATCCCAAAACTTTTTGAAGCAATGTGGCTAACGCAACAGATCAGAATGATAAACTATTAGGCTATTTCATCACATTATAAGCACAGCAATGCACTTTCGGCAGTAGGCTATAAGCACCAATATTCCATTAGCATTATCAAAAGTTACCACAAATGCAATTATGCATATAATGCTTTTATTATAAAGGTGCATGTTTATGGTGAAAATTATCTTCCCCAAACTTGAAACTCACGCGCTGCTTATGTTTGCCAGTTAGGCTCTACACCCCTTGGAAAGCAGATTAATGTGGTTAATTTTAAGAAGTTATTTTGCCAATTTAGTTGTGATAGAAACCTTATCAAAACATATGGGCTAGGCTACATGAGGTGTGCGACTATTATTCGGAAAAGGTAATGTGTCTTGCCTTATTCTGGGCATTATTCACAAGTGATGATATATAATTCTCAAGTGACAGGCTAATATTGTCACCCATCAGACTATTCTTGATTTAATCTCGTCTTTACATATACTAAATAATATATGTTTTAATATATGTAATACAATTTGTTTTGATTTAGAATAGACCATTATCATGCATCTGTCTGGAAACAGGGGCAGAGGGGAAAAAAATACATATATGCACTTAAATAGCGAATGGAGGACGCTTTTCCCGTGGTTCATTTTCATGCCAACCAGGTAGGCAATACTCCTGTTGTAAAGATAAGCAATGTGTTTAATATTAGTAAAGTTGAGAAATAAATATAGTAGGCCTAGCCTATAGAAAGCTGATGGGAACCTTCTCTTGTTAATAGAGGCCATCACTCTGTTTTCTCATGCAATTGCATATCCTATAGAAATGTTGCGCAACATGAGCTCATGGGCTCTCATGAAGTGTTTGATAAGATTTCACATCGACTCTGTACTGGTATCCCTTGTTTATAGCCAAGTTATTGTTACTCATTATGTATCTATTACTACTTTTATTATTACGAGTTTTACTTTTCTATTATTTCTCTTGTCTTTCTCTCTGCATTGTTGGGAATGACCCGTAAGTACGCTTTTCACTATTAGTCCACACCTGTTGTTTACGAAGCGTGACAAATAAAATCTGAATTGATTTTATCCACAGTTTCCTCATTTCGTTTCTGTGTTTTAAAAGCGTTTGAAAATGAGGTGGGTAAGTGTTCAATGCTTTGATCAATGCTGGGGGCAATATTTAGACGTTGACCCCTAATTGATTTTCTGTACAAATATAGGGGTACTATCTTTTTTAATGGCCCTGTTACAGGTACTCTTATGCTTAAAACAACTTTGGAACCAATTTTCCACAGTTGCTAACAGTTAACAGTTGCTACCTGGCTTGCTAGCTAGCAAGCTTTATTGGTCGAAGGAGTAGGTTAACTAGCCTCTAGCTTTACCAGTAAAACTCCAGTATTACCACTCAACTCTATTCATCCTTGATCATTCAATTCCATTGCAGAAGAGGGAGGAGGAGAGTGGATGGTCCTCCGCCTTGTCATAGATAGCTGTGCTGTTCTCCGTAGCGATTAGGAATGGATGGAAATGTACATAAGGGGTACCTGGAGGAAAATGAGGGAGTGTCATGCTTTTTTCAAGTTCAGTCAAGGGAAAGGTTTAGCATGTTTAAAATCTAGTCCAAGGAAGGGTCATGCAATTTGTAGTTGATTAATTTAAATATTTCTCAATATTTCTCACATTTTGGAATTAGTTTCTTAGTAGGCTATATATTGATGTGTGCCCGATGCCACCGTATGCCCGATGCCACTGTGTGCCCGATGCCACCGTGTGCCCGATGCCACCGTATGCCCGATGCCACTGTATGCCCGATGCCGCCGTGTGCCCGATGCCACCATGTGCCCGATGCCACCGTGTGCCCGATGCCATCGTGTGCCAGATGCCGCTGTGTGCCCGATGCCACCGTGTGCCCGATGCCACTGTGTGCCCGATGCCATCGTGTGCCAGATGCCGCTGTGTGCCCGATGCCACCGTGTGCCCGATGCCACCGTGTGCCCGATGCCATCGTGTGCCAGATGCCACTGTGTGCCCGATGCCATCGTGTGCCAGATGCCGCTGTGTGCCCGATGCCACCGTGTGCCCGATGCCACCATGTGCCCGATGCCACCGTATGCCCGATGCCACTGTGTGCCCGATGCCACCGTGTGCCCAATGCCGCCGTGTGCCCGATGCCACCGTGTGCCCAAAGCCGCCGTGTGCCCGATGCCACCGTGTGCCCGATGCCATCGTGTGCCTGATGCCACCGTGTGCCCGATGCCACCGTGTGTCCGATGCCACCAGGTGTCCGATGCCACCATGTGCCCGATGCCACCGTGTGCCCGATGCCACCGTGTGCCCGATGCCACCGTGTGCCCGATGCCACCGGGTGCCCGATGCCTCTGTGTGCCAGATGCCACCATGTGCCCGATGCCGCTGTGTGCCCGATGCCGCTGTGTGCCAGATGCCACCGTGTGCCCGATGCCGCTGTGTGCCCGATGCCACCATGTGCCCGATGCCGCTCCTCATCCATTGTAAACAAGACACACTGATTTGACATGGAGAAATATGATAAGATTAACACACAGGCGTATCTCTCTGTCCATTCTTAGCCTGTAATTTCTGTCATTTGTGTGGTATTAAAAAATATTTTGCTAATATGTAAAATGACGTAGAATTGCATGAAATGTTTAGAAAATGATTTTTTAAATCTGATCTGCAAATACAATAATATATTAATGCAATCCTTTTAGAATAAAGGATATCTTTCCACCCCTACTCTTGTCTACGGAGGTCTGCGAACCCACAACCTTCTGGCCCGCAGCCCTGTGCGCTATCGATATTCCTGCATTGCTATGTAATGCCCGCAGGACTAAAACTGCATATCTAAGGCTCTGGTCTGTCCAAGAGGGTAAACCGTAGACATGTTCTCTGCTATCCACTTCATGTTTTTATTATTATTTTAGTTATAGGGGAGGGTCACTTGTTTTTTCCCCCAAGTGTTCAGGGAGGGTTTAGGTAAAATATATTTTGTTGAAGGGAGGGCCATCCATTTTCATTTCAGAGAGTTCCGATATTCTCCATGTAACCCTTATTATAAATAACGTTCACTCCCTGAGCAAAGCCCTTATTATAAATAACGGCCACTTCCTTAGCGAAGCCACCCTGACCCTGGATTGTTTGGTTTGTTTACTCTAGGAGTGTGGGATGTGCCAGAGACTGTATGGGCTGTGTACATGGAGGAAAGTGTAGATGTGCATGCCCGGTTAATCAACATTAATAATAAAAAATAAAATAACCTTTATTTAACTAGGCAAGTCAGTTAAGAATAAATTCTTATTTACAATGACGGCCTACCAGAGGGCAAAAGGCCTCCTGCGGTGCTAGGATTAAAAATAAAATATGAAATAAAAATACAAGACAAAAAACACATCACGACAAGGGAGACACCACAACACTACAGTAAGAGAGACCTAAGAGAACAACATAGCATGGTAGCGTCACAACATGACAACAACATGGTAGCAACACAACATGGCAGCAGCACAACATGGTTCAAACATTATTGGGCATAGACAACAGCACAAAGGGCAAGAAGGTAGAGACAACAATACATCACGCAAGGCAGCCACAACTGTCATTAAGAGTGTCCATGATTGAGTCTTTGAATGAAGAGATGGAGATAAAACGGTTCAGTTTGAGTGTTTTTGCAGCTCGTTCCAGTCGCTAGCTGCAGTCGCTAGCTGCAGCGTACTTAAAAGGGGAGCGATCCAGGGATGTGTGTACTTTGGGGACCTTTAACAGAATGTGACTGTCAGAACGGGTGTTGTATGTGGAGAATAAGGGCTGCAGTAGGTATCTCAGAGAGGGCGGAGTGAGGCCTAAGATGGTTTTATAAATAAGCATCAACCAGATTATCAGTTTACAGAGGAGTATAGAGCACAGTGATGTGTCCTATAAGGGGCATTGCCGGCAAGTCTGATGGCCCGAATGGTAAAGAACATCTAGCCGCTCGAGAGCACCCTTACCTGCCGATCTATAAATTACGTCTCCGTAATCTAGTATGGGTAAGATGGTCATTTGAAACAGGGAGAGTTTGGCAGCTGGGGTGAAAGAGGAGCGATTACAATATAGGAAACCAGGTCTAGATTTAACCTTAGCCTGTAGCTTTGATATGTGCTGAGAGAAGGACGGTGTACCGTCTAGTCATACTCCCAAGTACATGTATGAGGTGATTACCTTAATCTCTAAACCCTCAGAGGTAGTAATCACACCGGTGGGGAGAGGGGCATTCTTCTTACCAAACCACATTACCTTTGTTTGGGAGGTGTTCGGAACAGGGTTAAGGGCAGAGAAAGCTTGTTGGACTCTAACAAAGCTTTTTTGTAGAGCGTTTAACACAAAATCCAGGGAGGGGCCAGCTGAGTATGAGACTATCATCTGCATATAAATGGATGAGAGAGCTTCCGACTGCCTGAGCTATGTTAGTCATGTAAATTGAGAAGAGCATGGGGCCTAGAATCGAGCCTTGTAGTACTCCCTTGGTGACAGGCAGGGATTGAGACTTTATGTTCTGACTTTATACACTGCACTATATGAGAGAGGTAGTTAGAAAACTAGACCAAAGACTCCTCAGAGACACCAATACTCCTTAGCCGCCCCACAAGAATGGAATGCTCTACCCTACCAAAAGCTTTGGCCAAGTCAATAAAAATAGCAGCACAATATTGCTTAGAAGCAAGGGCAATGGTGACATAATTTAAGACCTTTAAGGTTGCAGTGACACATCCATAACTTGAGCAGAAACCAGATTGCAAACCCGAGAGAATACTATAGACATCAAGAAAGCCAGTTAGTTGAATATTGACAAGTTTTTCCAACACTTTTGATAAACAGGGCAAAATAGAAATTTGCCTATAACAGTTAGAATCAGCTTGAGCTCCCCCTTTAAATAAAGGATGAACCGTGGCTGCCTTCCAAGCAATGGGAAACTCCCCAGAGAGGAGAGACAGGTTAAAAAGATCAGAGATAGGCTTGGTGATGATAGGGACAGCAACCTTAAAGTAGAAAGGGTCTAAACAATCTGAAACCAATGTTTTTTGGGGGTCAAATTTAAGGAGATCCTTTAGCACCTTGGACTCAGGGACCGCCTGCAGGAAGAAACTTTGTAGCGGGGCAGGAGAAAAAGAGGGAGGAGCATTGGGGATAGTCGCATTAGAAGGGGTGGGAGATGTGGAAATGTTGGACGGGCAAGGAGGCATGGCTGAGTCAAATAGGAATCCTGACTGAATGAAGTGGTGATTAAAGGGCTCAGCCATGTGCTCCTTGTCAGTAACAACCACATCTTCAACATTAAGGGACATGGGCAGCTGTAAGGAGGAGGGTTTATTCTCCAGGTCTTTGAGCCTTTTCTGGAACTTCTTGGGGTTAGACCCACAGAGAGAGAACTTCTCCTTAAAGTAACTAACTTTGGCCTTCTGGATAGCCTGAGTGCACTCATTTCTAATTTGCCTAAATGAAAGCCAGTCAGCCTGAGTATGCGTGCGCCGGGTGAATTTAGCAAATGGAATTCTTGAGGTGGAGTAACTCTGCCAAGTCACGGTCGAACCAGAGCTGAATGTATTTGTTAACGGTACCACTGAAAATATCAAAAAAGAAGGTCCAAGTGTCTTCGACAGAGGGGATCAAGCTGATTCTAGAAGCCAGATCATGAAGGAAGGCTTGTTCATTAAAGTTTTTTAGCAAGCGTTTATGACAGGTCAGGACAGGTTGTTTCACTGAGCAGCTATTATAAACACAGGCTGTAAAACAGTGATCACTAAGATCATTACAGAAAACACCAGACGGATACCTATCAGGATTATTTGTAAGGATAACATCAAGGAGAGTAGCCTTTTCTGGGTGTTTGGAGTCATACCTTGTGGAATTGGTAATAATCTGAGAAAGATTTAGGGAGTCCCATTGCTTTAGGACCTGGTCAGGTGGTTTAAACATGTCCCAGTTTAAGTCACCTAGCAGGACAAATTCAAACTTTGTGTATGGGGCCAGGAAAGAGCATAAGGCATTTAGGGTACAAGCCGGTGCTGATGGTGGCCAATAACACCCAGCAACAGTCAACAAAGAGTTATTTGAAAGTTTAATGCGTAAAACCAGAAAGTCGAATTGTTTTGGGACAGACTTGGTGGAGACAACCGAGCACTGAAGGTGTTCCTTGTTAAATATTGCCACTCCACCACCTTCGGAAGATCTGTTTTGCAGAAAAAGGTTATAACTAGAAAGGTCAACATCAGTGTTCAAAACACTCTTTCTTAACCACGTCTCAGTAATGACCAGCACATCTGGATTGGAGCTGTGAACCCACACTTTCAATTGATCAATTTTAGATAATAAGCTTCTAGTGTTAACGTGCAGAAAACCTGGCCTTTTATGAGAGCGGAAGTCAGTGAAGCAGATATCAGAGCACAAATCACAATTGGGGTTAGCAACAATAGATGGGCCAGGGTGTACAAGCACATTTCCAGATATAATCAGCAGTAATACAATCAGAGCAAGGCAGAGGACAGGGAGAGCTCTGCAGTGTTGATTTATAACATTTTAATGTGCATTAGATGGCAACAAGATCATATTGTACAGCAATTTCATCAGGTAACATGAATACAAAGCCAGCAAGTGTCACGCCCTGACCGTAGTTATCTATGTTTTCTTTATTATTTTGGTCAGGTCAGGGTGTGACGAGGTGTGTTTGTGTGTTTTTGTCTTGTCTAGGGTTTTTGTATATCTATGGGGTTTTGGTATGTCGAGGTAAATGTAGGTCTATGGTGGCCTGAATTGGTTCCCAATCAGAGGCAGCTGTTTATCGTTGTCTCTGATTGGGGATCCTATTTAGGTTGCCATTTTCCATTTTGTTTGTCTATGTGTAGTTGCCTGTCAGCACTTGGTTTATATAGCGGCACGGTTGTTTTGTTATCTTGTTAGTTTGTTTAGTGTTCTTTCTTTATTAAAGGAAGTTTGTATTCATATCACGCTGCGCCTTGGTGTCATCAATACGACGAACGTGACAGCAAGACGTAGTTAGAATAGGATGGGAGGCCAAGAGTCCGTGTAACCAATATAGAGTCAGAGTCCCAAGTGTGGGAACAAACATAGACTGTCCCACGGTTTGGTAAACAAGCAAGTTCACAGTCAACAAAACATGAGGCAAATAGCATAAAGCACAAGCAAAAAATATAACAACTTGGGGCTAGCCATTGTAAGGTCAGAGTCACTCGCCTCAACAGTGCATGTGCGAAAGCTTGTAAGAGAGAGGGGAGTGTGGTGGTAAGGAGCCATACGCCTGTGTTCGGAGGGTGGAACTAAACAGGCATTTCTACACTGTATAAGAATTATGCCGAAATATTGGTGTTACTCCCTCTGGAGGGGCCCGTTAACATTCTGCAAACTCGTGTCATACAGCAATTAGCTGCTACACACTAGCTCAGCGCCGGAATCAAAAACTAGTTCAGTTTCATGTCAAGTCAAACAGCAGCTCGAGGGGCTTCAGAAAGTATTCATACTCCTTGACTTATTCCACATTTTGTGTTACAGTCTGAACTCAAAATGGATTGAATAAAAAAAAACATCTACACACAATACACCATAATGACAAAGTGAAAACATATTTTTCAATTCTTTTGCAAATTTATTGAAAATTAAATACAGAAATATCTCATTTATACACCCCTGAGTCAATATTTTGTAGAGGTACCTTTGGCAGCAATTACAGCTTTGAGTCTTTTTGGGTAAGTCTCTAAGAGCTTTGTACACCTGGATTTTACAATATTTGCCCATTTATTATTAATACAATTCTACAAGCTCTGTCAAGTTGATTGTTGATCATTGCTAGACAGACATTTTCAAGTCTTGCCATAGATTTTTTGATCAAAACTGTAACTAGGCCACTAAGGAACATTACATGTTGTCTTGATAAGCAACTCCATTGTAGATCTGTCCTTGTGTTTTTAGGTTATTGTCCTGCTGAAAGGTGCATTCGTCTCCCAGTGTCTGTTGGAAAGCAGGCTGAACCAGTTTTCCTCTAGGATTTTGCCTTTGCTTCGCTCTTCTGTTTTCTTTTTATCCTGAAAAACTCCCTAGTCCTTGACAAGCATACGCATAACATGATACAGCCACCACCATACTTGAAAATATGCGGAGTGTACTCAATGGTGTTGTGTTGGATTTGCCCCAAACATAACACTTTGTATTCAGGTCAAAAAGTTAATTTCTTAGCCACATTGTTTCCAGTATTACTTAAGTGCCATGTACAGGCATTCTTATTTTCACTCATTTAGGTTAGTATTGTGGAGTAACTACAATGTTGTTGATACATCCTCAGTTTTCTCATATCACAGGCATTGAACTCGGTAACTGCTTTAAAATCACCATTGGCCTCATGGTGAAATCCCTAAGCAGTTTCATTCCTTTCCAGCAATTGAGTTAGGAAGGACCCCTGTATCTTTGTAGTGACTGGGTGTATTGATAAACCATCCAAAGCCTAATGAATAACTTCACCATGGTCAAAGGGATATTCCGCATCTACCAATTGGCGCCCTTCTTGCAAGACATTGAAAAACCTCCCTGGCTTTTATGTTTGAATCTGTGCTTGAAATTCACTACTTGATTAAGGGACCTTACAGATAACTGTATGAGTGGGGCACAGTGATGGGGTAGTCATTCAAAAATCATGTTTATTGAACACTGAATGCAACAACAAAAAAATACGAACAAAATTCCAATTTGACATTATAGAGTATTGTGTGTAGATCAGTGACACAACATCTCCATTTAATACATTTTACATTCAGGCTGTAACACAACAAAATGTGAAGGGGTGTGAATACTTTCTTAAGGCGCTGTATATTCCAACTCTGCCAGCAATACATTTCTGTTAGTCTTGGAGTTCAACCCAGTGGACCTATTCCCAGACCTATTGGGAATCGCTTCCACATGTTGAGGGATATTATAACCCCCTTCTAAACATTCTATCCATTAAGTACTTCTATGGTTGGAGAACAGGCTGAGAGAGCAGCCATATTAGTTTCCACCAGCTTGTTAGAGTAATGTGCCACATGGGGGGAAAAAAGGTGCTGAATTACGATGTTAAGAAATGGGTGGTGAACATAAAAAAACTTTTGTTTAAGTGTTATTTTTTATTTGAAGTGTATACGGAAATATAATTAGTGACTTTTAAATATTATCATATGCATTCATTATAATGATCATACCTTGGTTACCTGCCACCTGATAGGTGGACAGAAACTGTAAAGGTTCATGTTGATTGATCAGTCAGTTACATGCCACCTCACTGTTATTTGTATAAATATGTGTCTTGCCTTTGAACTGCCTTGGCTTTCACACAAAAATAATATATTTGCTTGATCAATAAAGTAGTTGCTTGACTTTCTTTTGGAGCTGTAAGACATCTCAGGTCACAAGTGTGGAATTCCCGTTTCACCACAAACATGAGACAGAAACTAAAATACTGTATACATAATGATGAGAATATGAACAACAGAGATTTAGCTGAGTAAGTAGCTGATTGGTCATGTGTCATCTCAGTGCTTGGAAAGTGAACAGGATGGTGCTGTGTTGAGATGTGGGATGATTCAGTTTTTACTTTTTTAATTAAAAGCAGTTTGTGGAAATCAACCAAGGAGTGCAAATAGATTTCAAATAGATTGCAACAGAAGGGAAAATGTACAAATCCCACTGAAAGGTGACTTTCAAGCTGTGTGTTTTTAAGAATGCAACTGTTTTTGCCACAATAACAGGTTGTACTTTTTATTTTGAAAAAGCAGATTTTAGAGTGGACTGGGTCAATCAGATCACTTTAGGGGTTATTATTTCTAAAAATCTATAAGAGTCGGAATATGTATATTTGGCCAAACTCAAATGACTGTTATCATAGGTTTAGTAGCAGAGCTTGTACAATAAATTAGATCATCAAAAAACTATAGAGTAGTCAGGTTAATTTCCCATCACCCTTTAAGAGAAGATAGCTAGCTGTGTTTTCTATTTCTCACGTAAAAAGTTTGTCAATATGGCTCTATTGCTACTAAAAGCAGTGAAATACTATGTTCCATGTAAACTTTATTCTGGCACTAAGTCGGAATTCTGTTGATTAAAATATATCTTTGTACATAAACTCAATGGAATGTTCACCGTAATCTTGAGCAGGAGCTGTCGATGGTGTTTTTAGCATTCTATGCTAGCTAGCTAGCTATGCAGTTTTGCTGTTAGCTAGCATTGTAGCTGTTATTTGGTTTTGAGATGGTATACAGCTCCAGACAGAAGTCACTTTTCATAGGAGGTTTGACGAATTAGGAAACGGAGTGGCTGCGGATCCAACTTTTGACAAAAGTCCCAAGATGTTCTACTGTACGCACAGTTTCTGCTCTACTTGTAGAGAACAGGCTATTCTGACTCATTTAATAACATTTAGATTTTAGAATGATTGAGATCATATCGTCATATTTTTCTCTAATGTGGCCAAAACAGAACAGTGTGCGCCACTTGGCAAAATATGTACTTTGATTGAAACTAAACACAGGTAGGCTATGTTACAGTTTGTTAACAATCTGCTCTGAAATTCGCTTACGGTCCATAATTCAAAACACCACTGTATTCTACTTTGAAACGTTAGTCCATAACTGAAGAAGATCTAAATGCGTATCCCATTGAAACTGATTCAGATCAAGTGGTTGGTATGCAGATGTTGCATGGAACTTTCACCTGTAAAACTTGAAGAATCATCATTCACGATTGACAGTGAGAAAGGCACAAGGGAAGGTTCTCCACAAGAGTCGAGACTGTGTGTTAATTAAGTAGAAAATCCTGCACATACTCAGAAGATACTGGGGGGAGGATTACTACTAGATCAAAGTAGATCCTAGATCTACTAAATCGTATTTTGGTTGGGGTGGCAACAATTTAGCCTAAATTAATATAGGGGAAACACTGTTAAAAGGAATATTTGAATGTAAGTGTGCTCAATTATTTTACTTCTCTTGTCTTCTGCTCCCGTTGGAGAAAGATGTCCTGTTATAATTCAATGTTACATACATGTTGCGTTTATATTTTTGTTCAGATATGATAGAAGTTGTGATGTCATCTTTACTCAAAACATCACGACTCGGTGTCACCTGTTACATTTATATCCAAACACACTGGCCCACACATATGGGCTGTATATGGGGTCTTAAAGGGACAATACACTTTCAACTCAAACTTGAATTTATTAATGAAATGTCTTTTCAACACCATGCAGCCTCTGCACTGATAACACAAGAAAATGCCATTCTTCTTGCACTGTTTTGATCAGTAGCTGGAAGAGTGTTTGTAGTCAGACTGTTTGATGAGTGTTCATGTATTCACTTTTCACTGTGGAGACTCTCTTGTACCCCAATTTAATTATGTGGTTGTTTCTTCTCCAAACACATTTTTTTCCTTTCTTCCATTTTTGAATCAAGTCCCCGTGGGGCAGCCATTGATGGCTGGAAGCTGTAGTTGTCAAGGGTCATGGATCCGGCTGTGATTGGCTGGATACAGGGTGTGTCTGTGGTTGGCCAGATCCTCATCCTGAGAAGAGCAGGTGCCTGGCACCGTAAGGTAAGACCAAGCTGTTCTGAGATTCAATCAAGTTATGGTGGCCCCAATGGGACAACACTGCTAATGGTATTGTATCGCCATTAACACTGATTCCACTGAATAGTAGTACTACGCACGATTAGTCTTTAAAAACCTCTGTAGAATGTACTATGTATCATGGAAATGGTTTAGTCTATTAAATTGACTGGAGAAAAATCTGCCACATCAAAGTCTCAAGTCGGCACAAAAAAGGCCCACACAAAAATCAACAACAGCTGGTTATTTTTATCAGGACCAATCACTATCTGAATCTAGCCTGTCTGTGAACTCCACATTCCAGGAAAGACATTAAGCAATTTATCTTCGTTCAGTCACAAGCCACCATAAAAGGCAGATTTGTGGAAAATATACAAGTCCTTGGCCCCAAAAGGCGTTCCTTTGTCTCGGAGCCCCACGTGCTGTCACATTACGCAACTTACACTGCAAAGACATCTCCAATGATTTTACTATTGAAGTCTGACGTTAAGTTGATATACCTAGTTTACTCAGTACTGTATATCTTTCTAGGAATGATAGCTTGGCCTGGGAGAATGATAGTGAAAATGTGAGGTAGTTTGAGGGGAGATGATAAGGGGAACGTATCAGAGAAAAGAGGGAGGATGATGATGGTCTTTCATGGGCTTGAGAGTGGCGCAGCGGTCTAAGGCATTGCATTGCGGTCTAAGGCATTGCATTGCAGTACTAGAGGCATCACTACGGACCCTGGTTCGATTCCAGGCTATATCAAAACCGGCTGTGATTGGGAGTCCCATAGGGCAGCGCACAATTGGCCCAGCATCATTAGGTTTTGGCCGGTGTAGGCTGTCACTGTAAATAAGAATTTATTCTTAACTGACTTGCCTAGTTAAGTGAAATAGAAATGAACAATTACCCTAATTAACTATATTCTACAGGGCCATGACATGCCTTTACAGCTGTGATGGGCTCTCAACTAAAAGGGATAACCTGGGATCTTTGTTATTTTACAGTTCCCAAAATCAACTTATTTTTACAGAAATCTACAGATCCCAATGTGTTTGTTTACTACCAACTGTTGTTATCTATTGTCCTCAGCTGTAGATTAGCAGTAGTCCCAAAACAATGGGTTATGTGGCTGAACATGTTCAGTGCACTTACATGCTTTGAGGCAGGTACACTGGGGCCATCTCGATCCATAATTGTGGGCGAGATGTAACTTGTAATGCATGGTGGGTGGTGGTCTTAATTGTGTTTTCCACATTTGTATAGTGTTATTGTAAAGATAAACAACATGCTCGACTCCACTTTATATAAACTTAAATCGGGTGCTGGATCCTCGTATATAATCCAAAGAACAGAAATAGGACAGGACTCCGGTAGATAAACGTACATTTACATGTTAAGTTTATTTACCAAAATGCTGTCCTATTTATGTCCTATAGTGGTATTGTATCGACGCATCATTTCTGACATGGTTTGTTTATGTTGAAGAAACAATGCGCTCTTTATTAAACGGTGTGTCATAAGTTTGTGTTGCATACATATTCGTCAGGTCTAGATACTAGACGGCTTCATCATACGGCTTCATCACCAGCGGGATCAATGTGTTCTTCACGGATGAATCCCGGTTTTAACTGTACTGGTCAGATGGCAGACATGTGGGCGAGCAATTTGCTGATCTTAACGTTGTGAACAGTGTACCCCATGGTGGCGGTGGGGTTATGTTATGGGCAGGCATAAGCTACAGACAACGAACACAATTGCATTTCACCTATGACCATTTGAATGCACAGAGATACTGTGATGAGATCCTAAGGCCCATTGTCGGCCATTCATCCACTGCCATCACTTCATGTTTCAGCATGATAATGCACATCGCAAGGATCTGTACACAATTCCTGGAAGCTGAAAATGTCCCAGTTCGTCCAGGGCCTGCATACTCACCAGACAGACCACCCATTGAGCATGTTTGGTATGCTCTGGATCAACAAGTACGACAACGTGTTCCAGTTCCCGCCAATGTTCAGCAATTTCGGACGGCCATTGAAGAGGAGTGGGACAACATTCGACAGGCCACAACCAACAGCCTGATCAACGCAATGCGAAGGAAATGTATTGCACTGCATGAGGCAAACGGTGGTCACACCAGAAACTGACTGCTTTTCTGATCCACGACCCTACCTTTTTTGTTTTAGGTATCGGTGTCCAACATATGCATATCTGTATTCCCAGTCATGTGGAATCCATTGACTAGGGCCTAATTAAATAATTTAAATTGACTGATTTCCTTATATGAACTGTAACTCATTAAAATATTTGAAATTGTTGCATGTTGCGTTTATATTTTAGTTCAGTTTAGTTATATTTTGTCAAACAAGCTGTCCAGTTTACTGAACACCCCCTTAATATCTGTGTTCACAGCTGCCTTCCTTTCTCATGATGACTTATATCTATTACTTACCACTTAAAGCACCAATTTCTTATCTCCCCCACTAAAAGCCTGGTACAGTTGTTTTCCGCCCACTGGACGATACAGTCTCGGCACTCCTTTACGGACCAGATGGCTATTACATGAATGTCTGATGATCACCCCCCCTCCCCCAACATTCCAGGGTTTTCCAATAATCTTGAACAGGATTCCCGGAGTGTTCTGCGCAGTGATCGGAATGCACAGCTTTGGTGACCCTTCGCAGTGTTGATTAATTATTTTAATGGCCAATGTCTCACTGCCAGTATTAACTGGGGGTTATTGTGCAGAGTGTTGCTTGGATGGAACCTGAGATCCTGTGCTTCTAGATCTGCATTTCTTGTTTTATGGAGTTTTATGCTGGGTTTCTGTATGAGCACTTTGTGACATCTGCTAAACAAATTAGTAACCTCTGCCTGACATTATTTCTCGTAGCAACCCCCCCATGTCTGTTGTTGAGTAACCCTGTGTGATTCACAAGCCGCATGTCTGGTGGTTGTGATTCACAAGTCACACACCCCCGACCCACCTCACTCCACCCTAGGCCTCAGAGCACTGTGCTTTAGTTGGTAGAGGTTCTATTTACACTAGCGGTGTGTTGGGAGTCTACTGACTTGGGGAAAGTGCACAGAAGGTCAGTCTAGATTGCCATTAGAGTGAGGCTGCAGGGGTCTATGATTTGCACCAGTGAAATATTATGACTACTTTTATGCGGTTATTGAGTTCTTCTGCTTCAGCTGCTGCTTCGATTACTTTTGATTCTACCACCGTGGATACCACTGTAGAATTATTATCATGGCTTAAAGACCCTTACAATTACTCCCAATAGCATTACTGCTATACAGCATATCATGGTGCTGATATAACTGTTATGAAGATTTGACTGAGGAGTGAAGTAGAGGAGTGGAGAACTGTGCAGCCCCCTTAACAAGCACACTGTGCATCTATAGATAGTAGGCTTATGTAGCTTCGTGATGGAGTTTAGGCTTAGTGGCTGGGGTTAACAAAGCTTGTAGTGTGAAGGAAGAAGGAGAATGTCACGAAGATGGCCCATTGCAGCTGCCGTTGGCTGAGGAGACAATGGACAGATAGAAGGGTTTTTATAACTTAGAACTTTCTGAGGCTGGACATTTAAAATAGAATGCATGATTGACGTTCCACATTATTGACAGTATACTTGATAATTTAAAGTGCACATCTGCTAAGAACTGTGTAGATTTGTTTCCTTCAATGTAGGGATTAGAGTGATACGAGTAGGTTGAAGATAATTACCACTTAGTCATTTCTTGCAATGTCTCTTATGTACATACCATTTCAAACTAAAGCGTAAAGCAAACTGGAGTATTCCTTTCATGCATGTGTAACCATGGGGACTGTAGTATTTACCCAGGGGTCTCTGAGGGGTCACCATCACTCATATACTGCTACGTCCCAAATGACAAAAATGGGGTCCTCCCAACCTTGAGCTCTGATCTGCAGTGCATCTGTTGCCCATCTGTAAGGGGATCCGCTTTGACCCACTCCCGGAGAGCAACCCCAAGTCTATCCATCACAAACCAGGCCTTCTCTTGCACTCTCAGCCTGCAGCTGCTCCACAGATTTACCTTTCCAGCAACCAGCCCAGTGATGAAACTACTTTCAGCTTGGATATGAGCAAGGACTACAGCTATGTGACTATGCCTGAAAATGAATATGTATGGTAGGCTTATATGTGTGCTTGAAGGTATGTCGGCACCCTTCTGTTTCACATGGTTTCCATCTTTAGAATTTAGGCCGCTTTGCAATGACAGGTGTTGTATAATGTATGGTTTGGGGAAAAGCTGTCTATAGTTTGATGGTGGTGAGGGCTACAGTTTGTACTCCACAGACGCATGGAGTACATGTTGCCCATAACATGGATTGCCAAGAGTGTGCAAAGCTGTCATCAAGGCAAAGGGTGGCTACTTTGAAGAATCTCAAATATAAAATATATTTTGATATGTTTAACACTTTCTTGCTTACTACATGATTCCACATGTGTTATTTCATAGTTTTGATGTCTTCACTATTATTCTACAATGTAGAAAATAGTAAAAATAAAGAAACACCTGGAATGAGTAAGTGTGTCCAAACTTTTGACTGGTACTGTATGTTATATGATGCCAAGCGACCTTCTCTCTAGTTTAGACACCTTCAACCAATGGAATGGGTCAAAATATTGTCACAAATGATGAACATGATCATCTAGTCTATTCTGTGAACACCTAAACCCCACAGTCTCCCAGGAAATGCATTGCCTTGCTGCTGGAGGGGCCCTCTCCTTTCCTAGAAATACTAGAGAAAGTAATGCATAACCTGTGGAGGATGGGAATGGACAGGGAGGTAGCCTGGCCCCGGCACGTTTTCATGGACATTTCTGTAATGGAATGGCAGAATGGTGTGCCTGGTGGGCAGTGGTGTAAAGTACTTAAGCAAAAATACTTTAAAGTACTACTTAAGTAGTTTTTTGGGGTATCTGAACTTTACTTCACTATTGATATTTTTTTTACAACTTTTACTTTTACTACATTTCTAAAGAAAATAATGAACTTTTTACTCCATACAATTTCCCTGGCACCCAAAGTACTCTTTACATTTTGAATGCTTAGCAGGACAGGAAAATGGTCCAATTCAAACACTTATCAAGAGAACATCCCTGGGTATCCCTACTGCCTCTGATCTGGAGGACTCACTAAACACAAATTATGTCTGGCTATCCGTAAATAAAAAAACAAGAAAATAGTGGTTTCTTGTTTGTTTAATATAAGCAATTTGAAATGATTTGTACTTTTACTTTTACTTTTGATACTTAAGTATATTTCTGCAATTACATACTTAAGTATATTTTAAACCAAATATTTTTTTAAACTTTTACTCAAGTAGTATTTTACTGGGTAACTTTCACTTTTACTTGAGTCATTTTCTATTAAGGTATCTTTAATTTTACTCAAGTATGACGGTTTGGTACTTTTTCCACCACTGCCGGCGGGAGCAGGTGGTCGGAATGAGGAGGACAAACTGGCGTGCCTCGGAGCATAATAATTCCGCCTGCCGTCCCCTCACTGTCCACACACACACACACAACCCCACCCCCCTTAAAAGTCACCCCACCCTTAGTTTCCTGTGGCCCAGGCAGGAGGAGAACAGTTGTGCACCCTGATAAGGGGGCTAAGAGGAAGGCCTATGCAGCCGGGCAATCAGCATGTTAGACGTTGGTAATCAAGAACAATCGCAAGCCAGGATCTTGTTTATATAGCGTTGGACCTACATGCTATTTAAGTGAGATACACACACAATGTGTATAACATTCTATAGTGCACCATAGAATGTGACTCCATAGCACCTAGTCGACAAGTATACCCCAGGCACGTATTAACAGCTGGAGGGAATTTGAGCCCAATCCGACCCGAGTCACATACACTATTAAACTACTGTCCAAGACAATACTCGAGCAATGGCAGTTCTTATGTGGTAACACAGAACCAGTATATCTCATATCATTTAAGCAATTCGTCTGACCCACCATTGGAATCCAGTTGAAGTTAAATGATTGCATTAAATTCCATTGTATGATTTATCTGTGCATACTCTTTGTATTGATGGTGGTTCTTGCATTCCCTCATTTGTTTGTACCCACAAAGCATCCCCATACTGTATTCCCTACATCTGTTCCTCTCTATGCACATGTATGGTTGCGCAGATCCGACCTGGGTTATAATAGTATTTGTTTTCTTTCAAATACCTTGAGCAGTAGATTGAACCTGCCTGGAGTGCCTGATGGGCAGTAGATTGAACCTGCCTGGAGTGCCTGATGGGCAGTAGATTGAACCTGCCTGGAGTGCCTGATGGGCAGTAGATTGAACCTGCCTGGAGTGCCTGATGGGCAGTAGATTGAACCTGCCTGGAGTGCCTGATGGGCAGTAGATTGAACCTGCCTGGAGTGCCTGATGGGCAGTAGATTGAACCTGCCTGGAGTGCCTGATGGGCAGTAGATTGAACCTGCCCGGAGTGCCAGATGGGCAGTAGATTGAACCTGCCTGGAATGCCAGATGGGCAGTAGATTGAACCTGCCTGGAGTGCCTGATGGGCAGTAGATTGAACCTGCCTGGAGTGCCAGATGGGCAGTAGATTGAACCTGCCTGGAGTGCCTGATGGGCAGTAGATTGAACCTGCCTGGAGTGCCTGATGGGCAGTAGATTGAACCTGCCTGGAGTGCCAGATGGGCTGTAGATTGAACCTGCCTGGAGTGCCAGATGGACAGTAGATTGAACCTGCCTGGAGTGCCTGATGGGCAGTAGATTGAACCTGCCTGGAGTGCCAGATGGGCAGTAGATTGAACCTGCCTGGAGTGCCAGATGGGTATGCTCTTTTAGGACTATTCCAAGGGTTCCATTACACCAGGAAAGCTCAACGAAATGCAGGTAAAGTATTTGAATGAAAACGAATACTACTTGACCCCCTGTATCTGGTGTAGCTCCCCCTGGAAGTCACACGGAGTTTGATATGGGCTGACTGCTTGAAGAAAGCCGGGACTACCTGCATGTTTGACAAGTGAGACTTAGTACCGTGTTTATAGTGTGACCCGCTGTGTGTGCAACATACTGGTTATGATGACAGAGCAGAGCGGGGAGCTACATATGTAACTGTCCCCATAACACTCCTTGAAATTATTTTATTTTAACACCCATAGGATGTCCCCATGATAGGGGAGATAAGGAATTAAGGATTTGGTTAAGAAACTAAATGACTGCTAGGCCTATGAATACTATACTTCAGATCCCCAATTTTGGTTTGATGAGTTTGTTTTAGGTGAATGCTCAGTAGGCAGGTTTCCATTTACCCAGGGTTATTCAACTAAAGCAATGTCGCAAACCAAATCTTTACGATATTTGTAATGGAAACGGCAGATATAGGCTAGGAGAAATGTTTATATAGATCGACAACATTTTTGTCCATTCGACAGGGGTGGATTTTTATTTTGTCTAACTTTCTTTATTGTGACAAATGATGATGGAAACTGTTTAAAAAAAAAAAAGAAGATGATTACCGAATCATTTTGACGTCAACGGGTAGCTATAAAGCTCCTCTGCACATTTAATTCTAAATGCCTACTGATTGCAAAATAAAAAAATTCAACTACAAAAATAAAGTTTCTTTGCAGGACAAGGATTGTCCTGACTTTCAAGAACAACACCCGTGCCAATATGTCCTCCAAACACCGGCTTCGTGGGCATTAACACTTAACTATACATGCTGGCTTTCGCAGGCTACCTGAGACATGAAGCATATATGGGAGGGGATACAGACTGCCGCCAATGTATTATTGCGTCATTCGCCTAAATGAGTAATGGAAACAGTTCAACCACTATATTTTTATTCAACACTAGTTTTTTGCTTTTTTGTGTGTATTTTTATTGACACAGGATAGTTACATTGAAAAGCAAACTAGCTGGAAATTATCACATCTATATTCAATGCGAACTTTATTCAATGTCGAGAAAAAAAAACACTGGACAAGTTAATGGAAACATAGCTAAACCTCTGAGGAACAAATCGTTGCCATTTGGAACCTAAGTGAAAAGAAAGGGGTTGTGGGAGGTTGGGATAGAAAAAGGAGAGAAAACACTCATTTGGTCATTATCTGATGACATATCTGTTAAAGACTTTGGCTCTGTGAAGACATACTGTACTTCCCTGTCATACAGAGCCAGCCTCAATGGTTAGAAAGTGATAATATGTGGCCCGAGGACAGCCTGTAGGCTTACATGTAGTTTGACAGTCAGGTGGAGGAGGGGGACTTAGTTCAGTTACACTATGCAGGAGGAGGGGGACTTAGTTCAGTTACACTACGCAGGAGGAGGGGACTTAGTTCAGTTACACCATGCAGGAGGAGGGGACTTAGTTCAGTTACACTACACAGGAGGAGGGGACTTAGTTCAGTTACACTATGCAGGAGGAGGGGACTTAGTTCAGTTACACTACACAGGAGGAGGGGACTTAGTTCAGTTACACTACACAGGAGGAGGGGGACTTAGTTCAGTTACACTACACAGGAGGAGGGGGACTTAGTTCAGTTACACTACACAGGATGAGGGGACTTAGTTCAGTTACACTATGCAGTGTCTAGGGACCCTTCTAATTGCTCACACACCGAGATAAGGCATATTTTGCTTTCTAGTTTCCTCAATTACAAAGATAACGAAAGCAAAATCTCAGAGTCTCAGTCTGTTGCATGAAATGTAAGCAATAAGCTCCAATTCTCCTTACTTTGAATTGTGGACTAGTGGTAAACTACAGTATTTGGGGGCAGCACATTGTAATACTACTGTGTTGAGTTGAGTTAAAATATTAATCCTTGCTTTATCCATTTTTATTCAACTAGAAATGATCTAATTTCCTTCTCTTTATTCTAAAAGTTGTCTGTCAGATTCAAAATCTACTCCATCAAACAGGAAAAAAATCCATATAATTCTTGGATCAAAGATCACGACTTCCTCTGTTGTGGATGCTGATGCTGAGCTGCCTTTTATACAGATGACCTCCCTGCAACAATGCTCTAATTGATTTATCTTACCCAGGCTGCTTTGAAAGAGGGCTAATTGATGGTCCCCCACCCTTTTCTCATGCGGCTCCATGCCGCAATCAACCTGCGACCCGGCTGCCTTATCGGCACATCTTAGTAAAAAATCAAATGATTGGGCCGCAACCCAGCACTTCCCATAGAAATGGGAAAGCCAGGGATAAAAAAAAAAACAAGAATGAAAAAACATCCTGACTTGAAGAACATGGGGAGTGGGCTTTCAATGCACAGGATGTAGAGAGACTGGTTAGAGAATCATGTCGGTAGAACCAGGAGGATAAAAAGGGCAGAGTGAGTTGTCACGCGAGCAGTATGATAATCCCTATATCTAAGGGAGAAAATGCATGTGCGTATATGTGTCGATGTCATAATTAATGAGTCGTGTTAGCTAAGCCTCCAACCAGAGTATGTACAACAATGTCACTTTGGAATGCGGTTTTAACCAATCAGCATTCATGATTTAAACCACCCGTTGTGTAACACATCATAATACAGAGTAAGCCCTCTTCACACAGAAATTATAGTAATTCCAACTATCAATTGATTAGTTGAATAATGTAGGTTAATTCCCAGCTGAATGTAGAAATTGCAGAAAACGTGCCTCTTTTTGTAGGGGCCAGACATAAACCATTTGTGTAAATGTTTTTCCACATGTAAGGGATTACGGGGTTTGCTAATTGCTAAATGAGGCAGCACCCAGATGTACAGTATACATATGGGCCCTTTGTGATTGCATGCATATGGATGGAGGGCCATAATGCTCGCTGCTTTGCTTAAAATTTTCTCACCGAAATCTCACGACTGTCAAAATGGCCCTAGCCTTGCATACAAAGCTGCTGAGAAAAATCTTAGCATCAGTCTGAACCACAGGAGGCTGCTGAGGGGAGGACGGAACTTAATAAGGGCCGGAACGGAGCTAATGGAATGGCATCAAATACATGGAAACCATATTTGATACCATTCAACCTATTACCACAAGTCCGTCCTCCCCAATTAAGGTGCACCAACCTCCTGTGGTCTGAACATGGCAAAATTAATGGATCATCTCAAACTCAAAGTCCCAAGATAGTTTGGAGGCATTGTTGATTGCCGTGAATTGGTAGATGGCAATTGTTTGTTATGCGAAAACACAAGATAAATTATCTTTACAGAAAACTCCCACATTCCAGTTGTCAAGTCTCAGCGGTTTACAGTGGTGTTGTAATTACTGTTTATCTGGTGACAGAACCATAAATGATAGAACAATGTAAAAGTATCCCACAACAACAACTTGTTTAAACTTGTTTACTGTGATGCAGGGAGCAGTGGAGGGATTTCCCCACAATGCAAAACTCTATGTGTTAGGTAGTTTCAAATCTATTCTAGAAATGACAGAGCAAACATTTGAGTACATGTTTATTGTTTACCACAGTGTGCATACATTCCTAACCTGGTCCTAGAGATCTGTTTGTGTTGTCTTGCCAACTCCAATTGTCATTGTCAGGAGTTGGCAGGACAGCACAAACAGATCTGGCACCAGGCTATCAATTTCTGCTCTAACGTTCAGAGTGATACTCTTTGAGCTAGTCTTCCAGATGGGGCCCCACCCTGAAAACATATCCCCACATCACAGGAGGTTGGTGGCACCTTAATTGGTGAGGACGAGCTCATGGTAATGGCTGGAGCGTAATTCGTGGAACGGTATCAAATACATCAAACACATGGTTTTCATGTGTTTTGATGCCATTCCATTTGCGCCATTCCAGCCATTATTATGAGCCGTCCCCCCCTCAGCAGCCTCCATTGCCCCACATCAAACACCACGGTTTCCAGAATGCAGTGTCTGCCGTGCTGTCGAGATACGATGGCATGAGGGATTGACCTGTGCTTGACCAAGCCATTCCTGAGTGAAGCGTATGCATTTAGTTCCTAGGCCAGAACGACACAGCGTAATGGCAAACAGATGAAAACAGGAATGTTAGCCCCCTCCCCTTCCTAAAATGTTTTACACGACTGTCAGGCCTGGCGAGCGTCTGCGTCAGATTACCCAGAGAGCCTCAGATAAGCCAATGTAAAGTCAGGGACTATTTATTATTGGGGGGGGACAACAGTCAGAGCTCTGTAGTGAGAGCGCCGGCGCGAGAGAAAAATAACCCACTCTCATGCGATGTTTGGATGGCATTAGGCATCTCTCAGGCCTGACATGTATATTTGTGAATTTTGCCCCGTCATGCACTTTCCACATGTTTTCCAAGCGTAGCGATTTGCACTCATTCGCAGAATCTGAATGTTGAGGTAGGAGTTTGCATGAAAAACAAACTGCTGCTGAGGAATGGGCTTTTACAACTTAAGCCATCGACAGGCCTATTCCTCGCATGTAAGGGGAGAAACAGGTCTCTGAGGACCACAGGAGAAGTTCCAGGCTTTCACTGTATGGTTGAGTAATGAAGCCAATGAAATGATTCTGATCACAAAGATAAAGGACACAGCTTTGAACATGATAATGCGTTGACGAGTGACTTGTTCATCAAAACGACATGCACGCTAAATTGAAAACCGGTAATTAAGTCCTGACTCAATACTGGTAATGCACTGTTGAAATGCTAGCAATGCCAACAAAACAACAAATCATAAAAAGAACAGAGTACGAATACGAATGATATCCAGTTCATCGTTAGTGACAGAAACAGACTCTAATGAGAGCTTTCTCCCCCACCAACAATGCCAAGAATTGTTGCTTCACTCGGTTATGCTCAGGGATAGGGGGGAATGCATTGCAATGCATCGTGTTTAGATTCACTCCCTCTGTTTTTGAATTGGGACAAGGGTTACGCCCATCAATGGGCGTGATGGGCAGTCTTTTTAAAGGGTCCATCTCGTCGTGAAATGGAAACATTGTTTTCATGTGAGCCCCTGATGGCGTTAAGGCTTTATTGAGAAACCACTACCCTAAACCAGAGGCCTTAACTGAAATCTTAGTGACATCCACAACTCTTGTTGCTGAATCGTCCTATTTCTTCTATCTTGGGGCCAAAAGTTAAGCTCAAATTCATTTGTATTTATTATGGCAAAATTAAGGCAGTTATACAATCTCTCTCAACCAAATGTGGGGCCAAAGATCTACCCCCACGTCCACTCTTGGGAAGTACAGGTCAACAACGATGAAACAGGGACCCAGATATACTGTACAGGACAAAGGGTTTGAGATACCCCGGATAGGACAATATAGGGAAGCGTAGTGTTGACATAGGGCACCATTGCCTGTGACCCCTCCAGATTGGAGAAAGTGCGCCCGTGGCTGTGATGTTTTCATGGCTTCTTCCTCTATCGTTCAGAGTGATCTTCCGCTCCCTGACATAAGGCGTAGGGCATTGGCAGGCGGCTGTTATTCGAGAGACGTAGTTTACGTGAAGCCCAATGTATACCTCTATCACATTTTAGGGAAGACCCAGATGCAGACAGTGTCGATGGAACAAAAGTTTATTACTAGAACGTGGGCAGGCAAAACGACAGGTCAAGGGCAGGCAGAGGTCGGTAATCTAGATCAGAGTTCCAAAGGGACAGAACGGCAGGCAGTCTCAGGGTCAGGGCAGGCAGAATGGTCAAAACCAGGAAAACTAGAAAACAGAAACAGACAGGAACAAGGGGTAAAACGCTGGTAGTCTTGACGAACAAAACGAACTGGCAACAGACTACACAGGTATAAATACACTGGGCATGATGGGCGACACCTGGAGTGGGGTGGAGACAAGCACAAAGACAGGTGAAACAGATCAACATGTTACAACCTCAGTGTGCAATGAGAGCTTTAGAACCCAGAGAGGGTGTCAGTTATGATATTTTAACCTTTATTTAAGTAGGAAAGTCAGTTAAGAACAAATTCTTATTTACATTTACATTTACATTTAAGTCATTTAGCAGACGCTCTTATCCAGAGCGACTTACAAATTGGTGATCACCGAGTGATCCCTCAACATGTTTTGAACATGACAGTTTACAATGCATTATTTGGTGTTATACATGTAGAGCAGAATTAGGCCGATAACCAGCTAATTATCAAAATCCAGAAAAGAGCCGTTAAATTCTACAACCACCTAAAAGGAATCGATTCCCAAACCTTCCATAACAAAGCCATCACCTACAGAGAGATGAACCTGGAGAAGAGTCCCCTAACTAAGCAAGCTGGTCCTGGGGCTCTGTTCACAAACACAACCCACAGAGCCCCAGGATAGCAGCACAATTAGACCCAATCAAATCATGAGAAAACAAAAAGATAATTACTTGACACATTGGAAAGAATTAACAAAAAAAGAGCAAACTAGAATGCTATTTGGCCCTAAACAGAGAGTACACAGTGGCAGAATACCTGACCACTGTGACCGACTCAAAGCTTTGACTATGTACATACTCAGAGAGCATAGCCTTGCTATTGAGAAAGGCCGCCGTAGGCAGACATGGCTTTCAAGAGAAGACAGGCTATGTGCACACTGCCCACAAAATAAGGTGGAAACTGAGCTGCACTTCCTAACCTTCTGTCAAACGTATGACCAGAGAGACACATATTTCCCTCACATTACACAGATCCAAAGCATACAAAAAAAACAAACCCAATATTGATAAACCCCCACATCTACTGGGTGAAATACCAGTGTGCCATCACTGCAGCAAGACTTGTGACCTGTTGCCACAAGGGCAACCAGTGGTTGTAAATACAACCAATATTTATGTTAATTTATTTTCCCTTTTGTACATCGTTACAACAATGTATTTTCCTTTAGAGCTTTTGTGAGTTTAATGTTTGTTTATTTCATTTTTGTTTACGATCTCATTCACTTGCTTTGGCAATGTAAACATATGTTCCCCATGCCAATAAAGTCCATGAATATTGAATTGAGAGATGGAGGAGAGGTGAAAGAGCAACTGGTACATTGCCTCGAGGGGAGAGATCGGTAGAGGGACTCGAGATAGAGAAGATGAAGGAAGAGCAAGAGAGGAGACTCCTCTACCTGTCTATGTAGTGAGTTAGTATCAGAATGGAGAGAAGAAGAGACTTACATTGCCCATGTACTCAGACAGCAGGTCCTGCAGAGCCTGCCGGACAGAGTTGCACTCGGCCACGATGCGCTCGCGCCGGTCATCACGGGTACAGGACGAGTCGGCCATGAGGGCGGCGCCACTGATGATGCTCTCCAAGCGTTCCTCCAGAGACGGGCGGAAACGCTCCTCGCTAAACGCCAGGGGGCCTACCCCGGCCAAACCTGGACAACGCTGGGCCAATTGTGCACCGCCCTATGGGACTCCCAATCACGGCCAGATGTGATACAGCCTGGATTCAAACCAGGGACTGTAGTGATACCTCTTTCACTGAGAATCAGTGCCTTAGACCACAGTGCAACTCGGGAGCCACACCTACAATCTCAGACCAATGGATGAAAGGAAGCGAGCAGCGCTGTTGCCACTCTATGCTTCAGTTGAAAACTGACTTGGGCTCCATTATCGAATGAGAACCTATGGAATGAGTGTTTGTGAAGGGATCTACTCTGATTTTGATTATGGGATATAATTTCTCCTCTGAGAGTCAAATCAAACACTGAGTACAAAATACAATGTAAACAAGTGCTGAAGTATCCAACTGAATTGGTTTTTGCATGATTTGAAGTTAGGCTCAAACTGGTCAATCGAGTTCAAATCAATTGTCCTGCCTTTTGCATCCTGCATTCTAACTCAATCCACACCAAGTTAGGAAAACCTGCTTTTAGTTTTTTTTGCGCCTCTCATGTGGAATGATCTCCAAAGTCCTTCAAATGGATGCCTCTCAGGTAATTCAGGTGGATGTTAGAGGGCCTTTTTACTGAAGAATGTGTATGTTTCGGATGATTGCGTTTTGCTTTTCATGTTTTGTGTTTGCTTTTAATGTAATTGATGTGTACATAGATATGTATAATGTAATTGATGTTAATTGATGTGTTCATGCAGGGCTCATCTGCGAAAGAGACTGTGGTCTCTGCTTCCCATTCCTTTTTGCGTCTATTACTTTTGGTTTTCTAGACCAGTTTCAAACAGCTGAAAATACAATATTTTGGGTTATGGAAAAGATATTTCACAGTGGTTCGGCTTGTTTTGTCACAGAAACTGAAATTAAGAAAATAGAATTTTAGCAACCAGGAAATGGCAGAGCGATTTTTGCATAGTACACTTTTAAATTAAGATGCTATATACATTTCCAGTCAAAGGTTTGGACACACCTACTCATTACAGGGTTTTTCTTTATTTTTACTATTTTCTACATTGTAGAATAGAAGACATCAAAACTATGAAATAACACATATGGAACCATGTAGTAACCAAAAAAGTGTTAAACAACACTACTGAGTTGTGACTACAGTAGGTAGGGGTGGTATACAGAAGATTTACCCTAGTTGGTAAAAGACCAAGTCCATATTATGGCAAGAACAGCTCAAATAAGCAAAGCGAAAAGACAGTCCATCATTACTTTAAAAAGACATGAAATTCAGTCAATGCGGAACATTTCAAGAATTTTGAAAGTTTCTTCAAGTGCAGTTGCAAAAACCATCAAGTGCTATGATGAAAACAGGCTCTCATGAGGACCGCCACAGGAAAGGAAGACCCAGAGTTACCTTTGCTGCAGAGGGTAAGTTCATTAGAATGAACTGCCTTGCAGACCAAATAAATGCTTCACAGAGTTCAAGTAACAGGCACATCTCAACATCAACTGTTCAGAGGAGACTATGTGAATCAGGCCTTCATGGGCGAATTGCTGCAAAGAAACAACTACTAAAGTAAACCAATAATAAGAAAAGACTTGCTTGGGCCAAGAAACACGAGCAATGGACATTAGACTGGTGGAAATCTGTCCTTTGGTCTGATCAGTCCAAATGTTTGATTTTTGGTTCCAACCGCCATGTCTTTTCGAGATGCAGAGTAGGTGAATGGATGATCTGCACGTGTCACGAACGTCGTCAGGGAAGTGACCAGACCAAGGTGCAGCGTGGTGAGAGTACATTTATTTTATTTATGAATGTCGCCAACTAGAAACAACAACCCGACCGTGACGCTTACTAAGGCTATACAGGCCACTAACAAAGTCAACTACCCACAACTAAGGTGGCAAAACAGGCAGCCTAAGTATGATTCCCAATCAGAGACAACGATAGACAGCTGTCCCTGATTGAGAACCATACCCGGACAAGAAACAGAAAACATAGAAATAAAGAGACTAGAATGCCCACCCTAGTCACACCCTGACCTAAACAAAATAGAGAATAAAAGCCTCTCTATGGCCAGGGCGTGACAACATGTGTGGTTCCAACCGTGAAGCATGGAGGAGGAGGTGTGATGGTGTGGGTGCGCTTTGCTGGTGACACTGTCAGTGATTTATTTAGAATTCAAGGCACACTTAACCAGCATGGCTACCACAGCATTCTGCAGCAATACGCCATCCCATCTGGTTTGCGCTTAGTGGGACTATTAATTCGTTTTTCAACAGAACAATGACCTAACACACCTCCAGGCTGTGTAAAGGCTATTTGACCAAGAAGGAGAGAGATAGAGTGCTTCATCAGATGACCTGGCCTCCACAATCAACCCAATTGAGATGGTTTGGGATGAGTTGGACCGCATATGTGTTATTTCATAGTTTTGATGTCTTCACTATTATTCTACAATGTAACATGAAACTCCGTGACAGTAATCTCACTCTGACAGAAATTCATGATTTGTGACACATTTCAGCCATTAGCGGCACTACTAACGGTTTCCTGGGCAGTTTCAAACAGATAATGCCGCCAGTCTGTTTCCTTTAACTTCCTGTCTTCCTGTCGTAGTGAGATTATGCGTTGTGATAACAACATAGACTAAATGAACTGCCTGTCCATAGTCTGGACAAACACTCAGATATTTCTCCCACTGTCTAAGATGTATCTTTATCTCACATACAATACATTCCCCTACTCTCTCTCTCTCTCTCTCTCTCTTCTCTCTCTCTCTCTCTCTCTCTCTCTCTCTCTCTCTCTCTCTCTCTCTCTCTCTCTGTCTCTCTCTTTTTTTCTCTCTCTCTTTTTCTTTCTGTCTCTCTTTCTGTCTGTCTATCTCTCCCTCTCTCTATTTTCTTCTCAGAATTGTTTTGATTTGCCGTCGGACTAACTGTCGAGGTGCACTGGTACACATGATAAGGCCCACAGGATGGCATAGCTGGGCTTATCATGTGTGGCCGAGCCCAGTGCCCCCACTCCTATCGCTTGAACCATTGGCACAGGAAAGACTCATCCCCCTTATCTTACCCAGCTGATGAAATAACACTTGACTCCTGCCCTCTCTGTAGCTTCCTGCTCGGATGGGCCATGTTTCTCTCCTACTCAGAATAATTTTTTTACTTCACAGGATTTGGGTTCTGAAACATCTCAGACAGTCTGATATTTGAGTCTCAAAAATTAGCTGTTTGTTAATCTGTAAACATTTGTTCTAAAATATCAGCTGTTTTTGGTCATACATTTGAGTCTCTAACAGTCTCCAAAATCACTTGGATTGATTTATGATTAGCATAGTATTAGTCGGCATAGTCAGCGATCTTTCACTTTGTTTTGGCTACCAGATGACTGTGTTCTATGGCTGGGACAATGCTGGGGGAAAAGGCCTAAAAAACTATACAGACAATCACTTCATCAAACAACACTGTTTCACGATGCATCAGTTACATGGCAGGAGATGTTTTGAAACAATTACTGCTTTGCATACAAGCCAGTGAATTATATGCGTGAGACGGGCCTGGCACAGCTCCTGGTATATGTCTGTTATGTTTATGGGGGGTCAAATAAGGAAGACATCCTCTTCTGCAAACCACTGGAAACCAGGACAACAGGAGAGGATATTTTTAAATTACTGGACAGCTTTGTGACATCAAATGGACTTTGGTGGTCAAGATGTGTTGGTATCTGTACTGATGGCGCAAAAGCCATGACAGGGAGACATAGTGGAGTGGTAACGTGTGTGCAAGCAGTTGCTCCCAATGCCACTTGGGTACACTGCAGCATCCACCGAGAGACTCTCGCTGTCAAGGGAATGCCTGACAGTTTGAAAGATGTTTTGGACACTACAGTGAAAATGGTTAACTTTGTTAAAGCAAGGCCCCTGAACTCTCGTGTATTTTCTGCACTATGCAATGTGGGCTGCGGCCATATAAGGCTTTTATAACATAAAGAAGTACGCTGGTTATCAAGGGGCAAAGTATTGACACGTTTCTTTGAATTGAGAGACAAGCTTAAAGTTTTCTTTACTGACCATAGTTTTCACTTGTCTGATCGCTTGCACGATGACGAGTTTCTCACACGACTGGCTTATCTGGGTGATGTTTTTTCTCGCCTGACTGATCTGAATCTAGGATTACATGGACTCTCCGCAACTATATTGAATGTGCGGGACAAAATTGAGACTATGATTAAGAAGTTGGAGCTCTTTTCTGTCTGCATTAACAAGGACAACACACAGGTCTTTCCATCACTGTATGATTTTTTTGTGTGCAAATGAACTCAAGCTTACGGACAATGTCAAATGTGATATAACGAAGCACCTGAGTGAGTTGGGTGTGAAATTACAGATGACACAAACAACTGGATTTGTAATCCCTTTCATGCTCTGCCACCAGTCCACTTACCGATGTCTGAACAAGAGATACTCATCGAAATTGCAACAAGCAGTTCTGTGAAAATGTCATTTAATCAGAAGCCAGTGCCAGATTTCTGGTTTGGGCTGCGTTCAGAGTATCCTGCCTTGGCAAATCACACTGTTAAGACACTGATGCCCTTTGCAACCACGTACCTATGTGAGAGTAGATTCTTGGCCCTCACTAGCATGAAAACTAAATAAAGGCACAGATTGTGTACGGAAAATTATTTAAGACTGAGACTCTCTCTAATTACAACCCAACATTGCAGAGTTATGAGCATCCTTTTAAGCACACCCTTCTCATTAACCTGTGGTGAGTTATTCACAATTTTCGATGAACAAATAAGGTTTAATATGTAAGATGGTTAAATAAAGAGCAAAATGATTGATTATTATATTATTATTATTTGTGCCTTGGTCCTATAAGAATTCTTTGTCACTTCCCATGAGCCGGGTTGTGACAAAAACTCACACTCATTCTTATGTTAATAAACGTATCGTATAGTGTGTGTGTGGCAGGCTTACATTATCATGCTGAAACATGAGGTGATGACGGCAGATTAATGGCACGACTATGGGCCTTAGGATCTCATCAAGGTATCTCTGTGCATTAAAATTGCCATCAATAAAATGCAATTGTGTTTGTTGTCAGTAGCTTATGCCTGCCCATACCATAACCTCACCGCCACCGTGAGGCACTCTGTTCACAACTTTGACATCATCAAACTGCTTGCACACACAATGCCATACACATGGTTTACGGTTTTGATGCCGATTGGACGTACTGCCAAATTCTCTAAAACGACGTTGGAGGCGGCTTATGGTAGAGTAGTGAACACTCTGGCAACAGCTCTGGTGGACATTCCTGCACTCAGCATGCCAATTGCACGCTCCCTCAAAACTTGGGACATCTGTGGCATTGTGTTGTGTGACAAAACTGCACATTTTAGACAGACTTTTTATTGTCCACAGCACAAGGTGCACCTGTGTAATGATCATGCTATTTAATCAGCTTCTTGATATGTCACACCTGTCAGGTGGATGGATTATCTTGGCAAAGGATAAATGCTCACTAACAAGAATGTAAACTAACTTTTGCACAACATTTTAGAGAAATAAGCTTTTTGTGCGTATGGAAAACTTCAGGGATCTTTTATTTCAGCTCATGAAACATGGGACCAACACTTTACATGTTGTGTTTATATATTTGTTCAGTGTATATCCAACCCAACTCTATTTGTTGCCACTATCATGTGTCCCAGTGGTTTTCCACAACCCCCAAAAAAGGAGTGGCATAACATTTGCGACCCCCGAGCACGCATATGGACATAGACGTAAACACACGCGAGCATGTTGGAAAGTATACACAAACACAGTTTATTGGAAAGTATTCAGACCCCTTTTTCCATATTTTGTTACATTATTAAAAAATGTATGGAAAAAAAATTCCCTCAGGTGTTGAAGCACCTTTGGCAGCTATTACAGCCTTGCGTCTTCTTGGGTATGACGCTACAAGCTCGGCACACCTGTACTTGGTGCAGATCCTCTCAAGCTCTGCCAGGTTGGATGGGGAGTGTCGCTGCACAGCTATTTTCAGATCTCTCCAGAGATGTTCGATCAGGTTCAAGTCTGGGCTCTGGCTGGGCCACTCATGGACATTCAGAGACTTGTCCCGAAGCCACTTCTGTGTTGTCTTGGCTGTGTGCTTAGGGTCGTTGGCCTGAAGGAAAGGTGAATCTTCGCCCCCCAGTCTGAAGTCCTGAGCACTCTGGAGCAGGTTTTCATCAAGGACCTCTCTGTACTTTGCTCCGTTCATCTTTCCATCGATCCTAACTAGTCTCCCAGTTCCTGCCACTGAAAAACATCCCCACAGCATGATGCTGCCACAACCATGCTTCACCGTAGGGATGCTGCTAGGTTTCATCCAGGTGTGACGCTTGGCATTCAGGCCAAAGATGGAAGACTGTGTCTGTCCCCTTTTCAAAGCACATGGAGGCAGAGCGGAGGGACGGAGAGTCGGGTGAGAGGCAGCGTTACCTCTGCTCTCTCCATCCCTGACCATCGGATGCAGGCCATCAATCCAGTAAAATGACATGTGGGGGGTGAGCATGGAGGAGTAAGACACCCAAGTAGAGCCTCATTCAAAGGGGATCAGTGAGTCTGGATTCTGTCTACTTCAAACTTCAAACATCTGCGGCCAAGCTCCTCACTTGAAGAGTTCTGACCTTGAGGAGTTACGTGAGAGCTCTGAATGCCAAGGTCTCAATTAAGTCCTCACCTCAGCAGACAGGAAGTCCTCTCTCCAGCTTCCTGTGTTACTGAGACACTTCCTATGTTACTCCTCGTATCCTGCACTTCACTGTCAATTACACTCATCTAGTCTGCTTTGCCTTGTTTTCACTGGGAAGGGAGTCATGTAGTTTTACAAGAAGAGGGTGGGAAGTAAACATTGAAAACCAGATGACGACTAGTAAAAATATTTTTTTCTTCAAAGTTCCACTGACATTTATACCTACTTTGCAGAAATGTTCAAACTAATATACCTTGTTAAATTTGATCTGACTTTGAGTCAGGGCCACAGTCAGAAGGTAAACATTGTGGAAAGTTCCAGATAGACATGTTTGTTCTTTTATTTAGCGGATGCAAAGTCCCTGAACCAAGCGGTTGCTTCCGGTCCTACTGTGTTAAGCCCAGACTGATGGGATGCGCCAAAGGGTGTGAATAGAGAGGGGTCATCCTTTCTTTTCTTTTTTTGTTGTTGAATTTTACCCCGTTTTCTCCCCAATTTCGTGGTATCCAATTGTTTAGTAGCTACTATCTTGTCTCATCGCTACAACTCCCGTACGTGCTCGGGAGAGACGAAGGTTGAAAGTCATGCGTCCTCCGGTACTCAACCCAACCAAGCCGCACTGCTTCTTAACACAGCACGCATCCAACCCCGAAGCCAGCAGGACCAATGTGTCGGAGGAAACACAGTGCACCTGGCAACCTTGGTTAGCGCGCACTGCGCCTTGCCCGCCACAGGAGTCGCTGGGGCGCGATGAGACAAGGATATCCCTACCGGCCAACCCCTCCCTAACCCGGACGACGCTAGGCCAATTGTGCGACGCCCCACGGACCTCCCGGTCGCAACCGGTTACGACAGAGCCTGGGCGCGAACCCAGAGTCTCTGGTGGCACAGCTGCCGCTGCAGTACAGGCCCCCGGGGGTCATCCTTTCTGACGTTGGGCTCTGTTGGGGTGGCTCCATTGTATGTGAAGTTTTACTTTTCCGTGTTGGACCCTACCAAAAGTAGACCTCTATCAGTTGGTTCATCCCTCCCCCTCACCTAACACCTCAGATGAAGTCATCAGTTTTGTCCCTGTGCATACTGTTTCGCCAAGATCATTGGGTGCCAGGGGAGAATTTACCATAGGTTCTTTGCCCTACGTCACCTGAGAACAGTGTAGAAATTGCTTTCATTATATGACATGCCACAAACCTGAAAGGGAAAGAGTAAGTATTGTCCCTTAATTGCATTTTACAACTTAACCAAAGGATGATTATTTATTGCAAGATGGAGGACACCTTAGTCATGACCAGGTTTATTAGGAGATTGTTGTTGTCTATCAGGATGATTGTTGTTGTCTATCAGGATGATTGTTGTTGTCTATCAGGATGATTGTTGTTGTCTATCAGGATGATTGGTCAGAACATGTCTCTGGCTGATCAGACCGTCTGATGAGTCCTGCAGGAGACAGGACACTAGGAGGTGACATGACTGTTGCTGCAGCCCCGGCTGCTTGGCCGTGTCAGCACAGTTGGTGTACTTATTAGCATAGAGGCAGGGGCTGGCTATGAGAAGGGAGGGACAGAGAGTAAGAGAGAGAAACAAATAGATTGTGAGAAACAAAATAAATGACTTAGATTAACTTTATTGTCTGTCATTAGCAGAAAAAGCAATGTGTTATAAAAAGAACAAAAGAGATAAAGTTGCAAATGGAATTTGAATCATATAATTCTGGCAAAGGTAATTGAGTTCCATAACAAATGTGAGATTGATTGTGTTGCTTTTAACCACTTACTGCACAGTCTGCTATCGCAGGCACCAGGACAGTCTCCGGAGGTGCATCATGACTTGTAGGGGTGGTTGGTGTAGTTTCCACTGTAATAGGTCTGAGCATAAAACATTAAAACATGGTTAACAGACACACACACACACATTATCTGAACCATAACATGCCACAGTACAGCAGGGATAGACGGTACTGGAGAGCCACGAAATGTATAGAGACTGAGAAGGACAATGCCATGTGAATGGGTGGCTCATGTATGCATGAAATATCTTATATGGTATGATCCTGTTGAGAAGAACAGTAGTGATTGCCATAGAAGTCCTTGTAGTAGGAGCAGGGTACCACAGTACAGCCGATCTGGATGGTCATGAGAGCAGAAACAAGACACAGGCTCTTACAAGAGCGTGTCTATAGTATGATCATGACGCTCTGTGAGAAGCCTACAAATTGTTGTGATACCCTGAACAGTATGTTTTGTTTGTAATAGAGTGAAATATGTATACTGAATCAATATGATAAAGGCAAATGTTTTTTCAAATGGTGGGTGGTGGATGATAGGTGAGTTAGCCTTTCAGAATGGAAAGCATTTTGAGACCTTGCTCTGGATAAGAGCGTCTGCTAAATGACTTAAATGTAAAATAAAATGCTATTCATTGCTATAATATGTTTATATACAGTACACAGATGCACCTTCACCTCGTCAGTCCAGGAGTGGATGATATTACTCCAGGAGCTATTGTAGCTGGCCTTACACAGGTCATCTCCACAACTGCTGGCTGGTTGAAAATAGAGAAACGGTAAAGGGGGAGGATGGTGTCAGCATTAGGTGAGCCATATGGTAAAGCAATAAGATTCTTCCCTCACTTGAGGATTAGGCATCAAGGGAAACACGTCCCTCCTGTGCACAGTGACTGGATCTGTCTTTGTGAAGGCAGGAAATTGAAGAAACCCTCCTACTTTTCCCCTGGGGTCAGATGATTACTTTAACTCAGCCTAATATCTGTAAAGCATCTGAAATATGGTATATTCTCTAAGTCGTCCATTCATACCTTCTCTCCGATTTACAAATTAGACCTTACAAGTCTCAGAGTCTGGTCTCCCACAAAATTAACAACCACAAGTATTTACAGTTCTGCTCATAAGTTATTCATGTGTCTCTGATCTGATGATCATGTAGACAATGGAATCTGTCTATTCAAATACTTTAGCTACGCTTGACTCAATCAAAATCTTAACATATTTGAAAAAACAAATACTATTAGAACCTGTCTGTCTGTCTGTCTGTCTGTCTGTCTGTCTGTCTGTCTGTCTGTCTGTCTGTCTGTCTGTCTGTCTGTCTGTCTGTCTGTCTGTCTGTCTGTCTGTCTGTCTGTCTGTCTGTATGTCTGGCTGGCTGGCTGGCTGGCTGTGACTATTATAGGAGTAGAATGAGCTGTTTTCAGGTGATGTTGCCAGTGCTTCAGATGTGCCATGTCTGTGCAGTATGTGGCTCTGAGAGGGGTGGTGGAGGAGGAGGGAGTGTACTGCTGATCTCTCTTTGGTTCCAGGGGCTGTGGTTCATGGAGCAGGTACTAGCTTGGGCTTCCTTGTTCCTGCTCTGAGGGAGAGAGAAAGACGCCAGGGGAACAGTGAGACTAGTCCCAGCACAGACAGCTAACAATCCCAGTAAGCCTATTATGCCAATGCTTTTGATGAAGTTTCCAGATTACCCACTGTTTATTGAAGAACTGCTTATCATGATGTAGATAAGATTTTTTTGGGGGAAAAGCATTAAAAGCATTAGAAGTGCTTTCCATTTTGTAGGTTTATCTTCGCCACCATCTGAACAAATAATAATCCGCCTGGACCACGAGGTCAAGAGGGAGCTGGATGTAAGGTAAGGTGGCTGTCTCCTGGGTAAGTGCATTCAAAACCTGGTCACACATGCTTACCTCTCACATTTATGAACACATCAAATCAGGTTCTAGACCATGTAGCTAGGCCTTAGACCACTAGACAGAACGAGTCAGGTTCCAGACCATGTAACTAGGCCTTAGACCACTAGACAGAACGAGTCAGGTTCCAGACCATGTAACTAGGCCTTAGACCACTAGACAGAACGAGTCAGGTTCCAGACCATGTAACTAGGCCTTAGACCACTAGACAGAACGAGTCAGGTTCCAGACCATGTAACTAGGCCTCAGACCACTAGACAGAACGAGTCAGGTTCCAGACCATGTAACTAGGCCTTAGACCACTAGACAGAACGAGTCAGGTTCCAGACCATGTAACTAGGCCTTAGACCACTAGACAGAACGAGTCAGGTTCCAGACCATGTAACTAGGCCTTAGACCACTAGACAGAACGAGTCAGGTTCCAGACCATGTAACTAGGCCTTAGACCACTAGACAGAACGAGTCAGGTTCCAGACCATGTAACTAGGCCTCAGACCACTAGACAGAACGAGTCAGGTTCCAGACCATGTAACTAGGCCTTAGACCACTAGACAGAACAAGTCAGGTTACAGACCATGTAACTAGGCCTTAGACCACTAGACAGAACGAGTCAGGTTCCAGACCATGTAGCTAGGCCTTAGACCACTAGACAGAACGAGTCAGGTTCCAGACCATGTAGCTAGGCCTTAGACCACTAGACAGAACGAGTCAGGTTCCAGACCATGTAACTAGGCCTCAGACCACTAGACAGAATGAGTCAGGTTCCAGACCATGTAACTAGGCCTTAGACCACTAGACAGAATGAGTCAGGTTACAGACCATGTAGCTAGGCCTTAGACCACTAGACAGAACGAGTCAGGTTCCAGACCATGTAACTAGGCCTCAGACCACTAGACAGAACGAGTCAGGTTCCAGACCATGTAACTAGGCCTTAGACCACTAGACAGAACAAGTCAGGTTACAGACCATGTAACTAGGCCTTAGACCCCTAGACAGAATGAGTCAGGTTACAGACCATGTACCTAGGCCTCAGACCACTAGACAGAACGAGTCAGGTTACAGACCATGTAACTAGGCCTTACAACACTAGACAGAACTAGTCAGGTTCCAGACCATGTAGCTAGGACTTAGACCACTAGAAGGAACTAGTCAGGTTCCAGACCATGTAACTAGGCCTTAGACCACTAGACAGAACGAGTCAGGTTACAGACCATGTAACTAGGCCTTACAACACTAGACAGAACTAGTCAGGTTCCAGACCATGTAGCTAGGACTTAGACCACTAGAAGGAACTAGTCAGGTTCCAGACCATGTAACTAGGCCTTAGACCACTAGACAGAACGAGTCAGGTTCCAGACCATGTAACTAGGCCTTAGACCACTAGACAGAAAGAGTCAGGTTACAGACCATGTAACTAGGCCTTAGACCACTAGACAGAACGAGTCAGGTTCCAGACCATGTAACTAGGCCTTAGACCACTAGACAGAATGAGTCAGGTTCCAGACCATGTAACTAGGCCTTAGACCACTAGACAGAACGAGTCAGGTTCCAGACCATGTAACTAGGCCTCAGACCACTAGACAGAACGAGTCAGGTTCCAGACCATGTAACTAGGCCTTAGACCACTAGACAGAATGAGTCAGGTTACAGACCATGTAGCTAGGCCTTAGACCACTAGACAGAACGAGTCAGGTTCCAGACCATGTAACTAGGCCTCAGACCACTAGACAGAACGAGTCAGGTTCCAGACCATGTAACTAGGCCTTAGACCACTAGACAGAACGAGTCAGGTTCCAGACCATGTAACTAGGCCTTAGACCACTAGACAGAACGAGTCAGGTTCCAGACCATGTAACTAGGCCTTAGACCACTAGACAGAACGAGTCAGGTTCCAGACCATGTAACTAGGCCTCAGACCACTAGACAGAACGAGTCAGGTTCCAGACCATGTAACTAGGCCTTAGACCACTAGACAGAACAAGTCAGGTTACAGACCATGTAACTAGGCCTTAGACCACTAGACAGAACGAGTCAGGTTCCAGACCATGTAGCTAGGCCTTAGACCACTAGACAGAACGAGTCAGGTTCCAGACCATGTAGCTAGGCCTTAGACCACTAGACAGAACGAGTCAGGTTCCAGACCATGTAACTAGGCCTCAGACCACTAGACAGAATGAGTCAGGTTCCAGACCATGTAACTAGGCCTTAGACCACTAGACAGAATGAGTCAGGTTACAGACCATGTAGCTAGGCCTTAGACCACTAGACAGAACGAGTCAGGTTCCAGACCATGTAACTAGGCCTCAGACCACTAGACAGAACGAGTCAGGTTCCAGACCATGTAACTAGGCCTTAGACCACTAGACAGAACAAGTCAGGTTACAGACCATGTAACTAGGCCTTAGACCCCTAGACAGAATGAGTCAGGTTACAGACCATGTACCTAGGCCTCAGACCACTAGACAGAACGAGTCAGGTTACAGACCATGTAACTAGGCCTTACAACACTAGACAGAACTAGTCAGGTTCCAGACCATGTAGCTAGGACTTAGACCACTAGAAGGAACTAGTCAGGTTCCAGACCATGTAACTAGGCCTTAGACCACTAGACAGAATGAGTCAGGTTCCAGACCATGTAACTAGGCCTTAGACCACTAGACAGAACAAGTCAGGTTCCAGACCATGTAACTAGGCCTCAGACCACTAGACAGAACGAGTCAGGTTCCAGACCATGTAACTAGGCCTTAGACCACTAGACAGAATGAGTCAGGTTACAGACCATGTAGCTAGGCCTTAGACCACTAGACAGAATGAGTCAGGTTCCAGACCATGTAACTAGGCCTCAGACCACTAGACAGAACGAGTCAGGTTCCAGACCATGTAACTAGGCCTCAGACCACTAGACAGAATGAGTCAGGTTACAGACCATGTAGCTAGGCCTTAGACCACTAGACAGAACGAGTCAGGTTCCAGACCATGTAACTAGGCCTTAGACCACTAGACAGAACGAGTCAGGTTCCAGACCATGTAACTAGGCCTTAGACCACTAGACAGAACGAGTCAGGTTCCAGACCATGTAACTAGGCCTTAGACCACTAGACAGAACGAGTCAGGTTCCAGACCATGTAACTAGGCCTTAGACCACTAGACAGAACGAGTCAGGTTCCAGACCATGTAACTAGGCCTCAGACCACTAGACAGAACGAGTCAGGTTCCAGACCAATGTAACTAGGCCTCAGACCACTAGACAGAACGAGTCAGGTTCCAGACCAATGTAACTAGGCCTCAGACCACTAGACAGAACGAGTCAGGTTCCAGACCATGTAACTAGGCCTTAGACCACTAGACAGAACGAGTCAGGTTCCAGACCATGTAACTAGGCCTCAGACCACTAGACAGAACGAGTCAGGTTCCAGACCAGTAACTAGGCCTCAGACCACTAGACAGAACGAGTCAGGTTCCAGACCATGTAACTAGGCCTCAGACCACTAGACAGAACGAGTCAGGTTCCAGACCATGTAACTAGGCCTTAGACCACTAGACAGAACAAGTCAGGTTACAGACCATGTAGCTAGGACTTAGACCCCTAGACAGAATGAGTCAGGTTACAGACCATGTACCTAGGCCTCAGACCACTAGACAGAACGAGTCAGGTTACAGACCATGTAACTAGGCCTTACAACACTAGACAGAACTAGTCAGGTTCCAGACCATGTAGCTAGGACTTAGACCACTAGACAGAACGAGTCAGGTTCCAGACCATGTAACTAGGCCTTAGACCACTAGACAGAACGAGTCAGGTTCCAGACCATGTAACTAGGCCTTAGACCACTAGACAGAACAAGTCAGGTTACAGACCATGTAACTAGGCCTTAGACCCCTAGACAGAATGAGTCAGGTTACAGACCATGTACCTAGGCCTCAGACCACTAGACAGAACGAGTCAGGTTACAGACCATGTAACTAGGCCTCAGACCACTAGACAGAACGAGTCAGGTTCCAGACCATGTAACTAGGCCTTAGACCACTAGACAGAATGAGTCAGGTTACAGACCATGTAACTAGGCCTTACAACACTAGACAGAACTAGTCAGGTTCCAGACCATGTAGCTAGGACTTAGACCACTAGAAGGAACTAGTCAGGTTCCAGACCATGTAACTAGGCCTTAGACCACTAGACAGAACGAGTCAGGTTACAGACCATGTAACTAGGCCTTACAACACTAGACAGAACTAGTCAGGTTCCAGACCATGTAGCTAGGACTTAGACCACTAGAAGGAACTAGTCAGGTTCCAGACCATGTAACTAGGCCTTAGACCACTAGACAGAACGAGTCAGGTTCCAGACCATGTAACTAGGCCTTAGACCACTAGACAGAAAGAGTCAGGTTACAGACCATGTAACTAGGCCTTAGACCACTAGACAGAACGAGTCAGGTTCCAGACCATGTAACTAGGCCTTAGACCACTAGACAGAATGAGTCAGGTTCCAGACCATGTAACTAGGCCTTAGACCACTAGACAGAACAAGTCAGGTTCCAGACCATGTAACTAGGCCTCAGACCACTAGACAGAACGAGTCAGGTTCCAGACCATGTAACTAGGCCTTAGACCACTAGACAGAATGAGTCAGGTTACAGACCATGTAGCTAGGCCTTAGACCACTAGACAGAACGAGTCAGGTTCCAGACCATGTAACTAGGCCTCAGACCACTAGACAGAACGAGTCAGGATCCAGACCATGTAACTAGGCCTTAGACCACTAGACAGAATGAGTCAGGTTACAGACCATGTAGCTAGGCCTTAGACCACTAGACAGAACGAGTCAGGTTCCAGACCATGTAACTAGGCCTTAGACCACTAGACAGAACGAGTCAGGTTCCAGACCATGTAACTAGGCCTTAGACCACTAGACAGAACGAGTCAGGTTCCAGACCATGTAACTAGGCCTTAGACCACTAGACAGAACGAGTCAGGTTCCAGACCATGTAACTAGGCCTTAGACCACTAGACAGAACCATGTAGAGTCAGGTTCCAGACCATGTAACTAGGCCTCAGACCACTAGACAGAACGAGTCAGGTTCCAGACCATGTAACTAGGCCTTAGACCACTAGACAGAACAAGTCAGGTTACAGACCATGTAGCTAGGACTTAGACCCCTAGACAGAATGAGTCAGGTTACAGACCATGTACCTAGGCCTCAGACCACTAGACAGAACGAGTCAGGTTACAGACCATGTAACTAGGCCTTACAACACTAGACAGAACTAGTCAGGTTCCAGACCATGTAGCTAGGACTTAGACCACTAGACAGAACGAGTCAGGTTCCAGACCATGTAACTAGGCCTTAGACCACTAGACAGAACGAGTCAGGTTCCAGACCATGTAACTAGGCCTTAGACCACTAGACAGAACAAGTCAGGTTACAGACCATGTAACTAGGCCTTAGACCCCTAGACAGAATGAGTCAGGTTACAGACCATGTACCTAGGCCTCAGACCACTAGACAGAACGAGTCAGGTTACAGACCATGTAACTAGGCCTCAGACCACTAGACAGAACGAGTCAGGTTCCAGACCATGTAACTAGGCCTTAGACCACTAGACAGAATGAGTCAGGTTACAGACCATGTAACTAGGCCTTAGACCACTAGACAGAATGAGTCAGGTTACAGACCATGTAGCTAGGCCTTAGACCACTAGACAGAACGAGTCAGGTTCCAGACCATGTAACTAGGCCTCAGACCACTAGACAGAACGAGTCAGGTTCCAGACCATGTAACTAGGCCTTAGACCACTAGACAGAACGACTCAGATTCCAGACCATGTAGCTAGGCCTCAGACCACTAGACAGAACGAGTCAGGTTACAGACCATGTAACTAGGCCTTACAACACTAGACAGAACTAGTCAGGTTCCAGACCATGTAGCTAGGACTTAGACCACTAGACAGAACTAGTCAGGTTCCAGACCATGTAACTAGGCCTTAGACCACTAGACAGAACGAGTCAGGTTCCAGACCATGTAACTAGGCCTTAGACCACTAGACAGAACAAGTCAGGTTACAGACCATGTAACTAGGCCTTAGACCCCTAGACAGAATGAGTCAGGTTACAGACCATGTACCTAGGCCTCAGACCACTAGACAGAACGAGTCAGGTTACAGACCATGTAACTAGGCCTCAGACCACTAGACAGAACGAGTCAGGTTCCAGACCATGTAACTAGGCCTTAGACCACTAGACAGAATGAGTCAGGTTACAGACCATGTAGCTAGGCCTTAGACCACTAGACAGAACGAGTCAGGTTCCAGACCATGTAACTAGGCCTCAGACCACTAGACAGAACGAGTCAGGTTCCAGACCATGTAACTAGGCCTTAGACCACTAGACAGAATGAGTCAGGTTACAGACCATGTAACTAGGCCTTAGACCACTAGACAGAACGAGTCAGGTTCCAGACCATGTAGCTAGGCCTCAGACCACTAGACAGAACGAGTCAGGTTACAGACCATGTAACTAGGCCTTAGACCACTAGACAGAACGAGTCAGGTTCCAGACCATGTAACTAGGCCTTAGACCACTAGACAGAACAGTCAGGTTCCAGACCATGTAACTAGGCCTTAGACCACTAGACAGAACGAGTCAGGTTCCAGACCATGTAACTAGGCCTCAGACCACTAGACAGAACGAGTCAGGTTCCAGACCATGTAACTAGGCCTTAGACCACTAGACAGAACAAGTCAGGTTACAGACCATGTAACTAGGCCTTAGACCACTAGACAGAACGAGTCAGGTTCCAGACCATGTAGCTAGGCCTTAGACCACTAGACAGAACGAGTCAGGTTCCAGACCATGTAACTAGGCCTCAGACCACTAGACAGAACGAGTCAGGTTCCAGACCATGTAACTAGGCCTTAGACCACTAGACAGAATGAGTCAGGTTACAGACCATGTAGCTAGGCCTTAGACCACTAGACAGAACGAGTCAGGTTCCAGACCATGTAACTAGGCCTCAGACCACTAGACAGAACGAGTCAGGTTCCAGACCATGTAACTAGGCCTTAGACCACTAGACAGAACAAGTCAGGTTACAGACCATGTAACTAGGCCTTAGACCCCTAGACAGAATGAGTCAGGTTACAGACCATGTACCTAGGCCTCAGACCACTAGACAGAACGAGTCAGGTTACAGACCATGTAACTAGGCCTTACAACACTAGACAGAACTAGTCAGGTTCCAGACCATGTAGCTAGGACTTAGACCACTAGAAGGAACTAGTCAGGTTCCAGACCATGTAACTAGGCCTTAGACCACTAGACAGAACGAGTCAGGTTACAGACCATGTAACTAGGCCTTACAACACTAGACAGAACTAGTCAGGTTCCAGACCATGTAGCTAGGACTTAGACCACTAGAAGGAACTAGTCAGGTTCCAGACCATGTAACTAGGCCTTAGACCACTAGACAGAACGAGTCAGGTTCCAGACCATGTAACTAGGCCTTAGACCACTAGACAGAAAGAGTCAGGTTACAGACCATGTAACTAGGCCTTAGACCACTAGACAGAACGAGTCAGGTTCCAGACCATGTAACTAGGCCTTAGACCACTAGACAGAATGAGTCAGGTTCCAGACCATGTAACTAGGCCTTAGACCACTAGACAGAACAAGTCAGGTTCCAGACCATGTAACTAGGCCTCAGACCACTAGACAGAACGAGTCAGGTTCCAGACCATGTAACTAGGCCTTAGACCACTAGACAGAATGAGTCAGGTTACAGACCATGTAGCTAGGCCTTAGACCACTAGACAGAACGAGTCAGGTTCCAGACCATGTAACTAGGCCTCAGACCACTAGACAGAACGAGTCAGGTTCCAGACCATGTAACTAGGCCTTAGACCACTAGACAGAATGAGTCAGGTTACAGACCATGTAGCTAGGCCTTAGACCACTAGACAGAACGAGTCAGGTTCCAGACCATGTAACTAGGCCTTAGACCACTAGACAGAACGAGTCAGGTTCCAGACCATGTAACTAGGCCTTAGACCACTAGACAGAACGAGTCAGGTTCCAGACCATGTAACTAGGCCTTAGACCACTAGACAGAACGAGTCAGGTTCCAGACCATGTAACTAGGCCTTAGACCACTAGACAGAACGAGTCAGGTTCCAGACCATGTAACTAGGCCTCAGACCACTAGACAGAACGAGTCAGGTTCCAGACCATGTAACTAGGCCTCAGACCACTAGACAGAACGAGTCAGGTTCCAGACCATGTAACTAGGCCTTAGACCACTAGACAGAACGAGTCAGGTTCCAGACCATGTAACTAGGCCTCAGACCACTAGACAGAACGAGTCAGGTTCCAGAGCAGTAACTAGGCCTCAGACCACTAGACAGAACGAGTCAGGTTCCAGACCATGTAACTAGGCCTCAGACCACTAGACAGAACGAGTCAGGTTCCAGACCATGTAACTAGGCCTTAGACCACTAGACAGAACAAGTCAGGTTACAGACCATGTAGCTAGGACTTAGACCCCTAGACAGAATGAGTCAGGTTACAGACCATGTACCTAGGCCTCAGACCACTAGACAGAACGAGTCAGGTTACAGACCATGTAACTAGGCCTTACAACACTAGACAGAACTAGTCAGGTTCCAGACCATGTAGCTAGGACTTAGACCACTAGACAGAACTAGTCAGGTTCCAGACCATGTAACTAGGCCTTAGACCACTAGACAGAACGAGTCAGGTTCCAGACCATGTAACTAGGCCTTAGACCACTAGACAGAACAAGTCAGGTTACAGACCATGTAACTAGGCCTTAGACCCCTAGACAGAATGAGTCAGGTTACAGACCATGTACCTAGGCCTCAGACCACTAGACAGAACTAGTCAGGTTCCAGACCATGTAGCTAGGACTTAGACCACTAGACAGAACGAGTCAGGTTCCAGACCATGTAACTAGGCCTTAGACCACTAGACAGAACGAGTCAGGTTCCAGACCATGTAACTAGGCCTTAGACCACTAGACAGAACAAGTCAGGTTACAGACCATGTAACTAGGCCTTAGACAGAATGAGTCAGGTTACAGACAGAATGACCACTAGACAGAACGTTACAGACCATGTAACTAGGCCTCAGACCACTAGACAGAAGACGAGTCAGGTTCCAGACCATGTAACTAGGCCTTAGACCACTAGACAGAACGAGTCAGGTTCCAGACCATGTAACTAGGCCTTAGACCACTAGACAGAACGACTCAGATTCCAGACCATGTAGCTAGGCCTCAGACCACTAGACAGAACGAGTCAGGTTACAGACCATGTAGCTAGGACTTAGACCACTAGACAGAACTAGTCAGGTTCCAGACCATGTAACTAGGCCTTAGACCACTAGACAGAACGAGTCAGGTTCCAGACCATGTAACTAGGCCTTAGACCACTAGACAGAACAAGTCAGGTTACAGACCATGTAACTAGGCCTTAGACCCCTAGACAGAATGAGTCAGGTTACAGACCATGTACCTAGGCCTCAGACCACTAGACAGAACGAGTCAGGTTACAGACCATGTAACTAGGCCTCAGACCACTAGACAGAACGAGTCAGGTTCCAGACCATGTAACTAGGCCTTAGACCACTAGACAGAATGAGTCAGGTTACAGACCATGTAGCTAGGCCTTAGACCACTAGACAGAACGAGTCAGGTTCCAGACCATGTAACTAGGCCTCAGACCACTAGACAGAACGAGTCAGGTTCCAGACCATGTAACTAGGCCTTAGACCACTAGACAGAATGAGTCAGGTTACAGACCATGTAACTAGGCCTTAGACCACTAGACAGAACGAGTCAGGTTCCAGACCATGTAGCTAGGCCTCAGACCACTAGACAGAACGAGTCAGGTTACAGACCATGTAACTAGGCCTTAGACCACTAGACAGAACGAGTCAGGTTCCAGACCATGTAACTAGGCCTTAGACCACTAGACAGAACGAGTCAGGTTCCAGACCATGTAACTAGGCCTTAGACCACTAGACAGAACGAGTCAGGTTCCAGACCATGTAACTAGGCCTCAGACCACTAGACAGAACGAGTCAGGTTCCAGACCATGTAACTAGGCCTTAGACCACTAGACAGAACAAGTCAGGTTACAGACCATGTAACTAGGCCTTAGACCACTAGACAGAACGAGTCAGGTTCCAGACCATGTAGCTAGGCCTTAGACCACTAGACAGAACGAGTCAGGTTCCAGACCATGTAACTAGGCCTCAGACCACTAGACAGAACGAGTCAGGTTCCAGACCATGTAACTAGGCCTTAGACCACTAGACAGAATGAGTCAGGTTACAGACCATGTAGCTAGGCCTTAGACCACTAGACAGAACGAGTCAGGTTCCAGACCATGTAACTAGGCCTCAGACCACTAGACAGAACGAGTCAGGTTCCAGACCATGTAACTAGGCCTTAGACCACTAGACAGAACAAGTCAGGTTACAGACCATGTAACTAGGCCTTAGACCCCTAGACAGAATGAGTCAGGTTACAGACCATGTACCTAGGCCTCAGACCCTAGACAGAACGAGTCAGGTTACAGACCATGTAACTAGGCCTTACAACACTAGACAGAACTAGTCAGGTTCCAGACCATGTAGCTAGGACTTAGACCACTAGAAGGAACTAGTCAGGTTCCAGACCATGTAACTAGGCCTTAGACCACTAGACAGAACGAGTCAGGTTACAGACCATGTAACTAGGCCTTACAACACTAGACAGAACTAGTCAGGTTCCAGACCATGTAGCTAGGACTTAGACCACTAGAAGGAACTAGTCAGGTTCCAGACCATGTAACTAGGCCTTAGACCACTAGACAGAACGAGTCAGGTTCCAGACCATGTAACTAGGCCTTAGACCACTAGACAGAAAGAGTCAGGTTACAGACCATGTAACTAGGCCTTAGACCACTAGACAGAACGAGTCAGGTTCCAGACCATGTAACTAGGCCTTAGACCACTAGACAGAATGAGTCAGGTTCCAGACCATGTAACTAGGCCTTAGACCACTAGACAGAACAAGTCAGGTTCCAGACCATGTAACTAGGCCTCAGACCACTAGACAGAACGAGTCAGGTTCCAGACCATGTAACTAGGCCTTAGACCACTAGACAGAATGAGTCAGGTTACAGACCATGTAGCTAGGCCTTAGACCACTAGACAGAACGAGTCAGGTTCCAGACCATGTAACTAGGCCTCAGACCACTAGACAGAACGAGTCAGGTTCCAGACCATGTAACTAGGCCTTAGACCACTAGACAGAATGAGTCAGGTTACAGACCATGTAGCTAGGCCTTAGACCACTAGACAGAACGAGTCAGGTTCCAGACCATGTAACTAGGCCTTAGACCACTAGACAGAACGAGTCAGGTTCCAGACCATGTAACTAGGCCTTAGACCACCTGACAGAACGAGTCAGGTTCCAGACCATGTAACTAGGCCTTAGACCACTAGACAGAATGAGTCAGGTTCCAGACCATGTAACTAGGCCTTAGACCACTAGACAGAACGAGTCAGGTTCCAGACCATGTAACTAGGCCTCAGACCACTAGACAGAACGAGTCAGGTTCCAGACCATGTAACTAGGCCTCAGACCACTAGACAGAACGAGTCAGGTTCCAGACCATGTAACTAGGCCTTAGACCACTAGACAGAACGAGTCAGGTTCCAGACCATGTAACTAGGCCTCAGACCACTAGACAGAACGAGTCAGGTTCCAGAGCAGTAACTAGGCCTCAGACCACTAGACAGAACGAGTCAGGTTCCAGACCATGTAACTAGGCCTCAGACCACTAGACAGAACGAGTCAGGTTCCAGACCATGTAACTAGGCCTTAGACCACTAGACAGAACAAGTCAGGTTACAGACCATGTAGCTAGGACTTAGACCCCTAGACAGAATGAGTCAGGTTACAGACCATGTACCTAGGCCTCAGACCACTAGACAGAACGAGTCAGGTTACAGACCATGTAACTAGGCCTTACAACACTAGACAGAACTAGTCAGGTTCCAGACCATGTAGCTAGGACTTAGACCACTAGACAGAACTAGTCAGGTTCCAGACCATGTAACTAGGCCTTAGACCACTAGACAGAACGAGTCAGGTTCCAGACCATGTAACTAGGCCTTAGACCACTAGACAGAACAAGTCAGGTTACAGACCATGTAACTAGGCCTTAGACCCTAGACAGAATGAGTCAGGTTACAGACCATGTACTAGGCCTCAGACCACTAGACAGAACGAGTCAGGTTACAGACCATGTAACTAGGCCTCAGACCACTAGACAGAACGAGTCAGGTTCCAGACCATGTAACTAGGCCTTAGACCACTAGACAGAATGAGTCAGGTTACAGACCATGTAGCTAGGCCTTAGACCACTAGACAGAACGAGTCAGGTTCCAGACCATGTAACTAGGCCTCAGACCACTAGACAGAACGAGTCAGGTTCCAGACCATGTAACTAGGCCTTAGACCACTAGACAGAATGAGTCAGGTTACAGACCATGTAACTAGGCCTTAGACCACTAGACAGAATGAGTCAGGTTACAGACCATGTAGCTAGGCCTTAGACCACTAGACAGAACGAGTCAGGTTCCAGACCATGTAACTAGGCCTCAGACCACTAGACAGAACGAGTCAGGTTCCAGACCATGTAACTAGGCCTTAGACCACTAGACAGAACGACTCAGATTCCAGACCATGTAGCTAGGCCTCAGACCACTAGACAGAACGAGTCAGGTTACAGACCATGTAACTAGGCCTTACAACACTAGACAGAACTAGTCAGGTTCCAGACCATGTAACTAGGCCTTAGACCACTAGACAGAATGAGTCAGGTTACAGACCATGTAGCTAGGCCTTAGACCACTAGACAGAACGAGTCAGGTTCCAGACCATGTAACTAGGCCTCAGACCACTAGACAGAACGAGTCAGGTTCCAGACCATGTAACTAGGCCTTAGACCACTAGACAGAATGAGTCAGGTTACAGACCATGTAACTAGGCCTTAGACCACTAGACAGAATGAGTCAGGTTACAGACCATGTAGCTAGGCCTTAGACCACTAGACAGAACGAGTCAGGTTCCAGACCATGTAACTAGGCCTCAGACCACTAGACAGAACGAGTCAGGTTCCAGACCATGTAACTAGGCCTTAGACCACTAGACAGAACAAGTCAGGTTACAGACCATGTAACTAGGCCTTAGACCCCTAGACAGAATGAGTCAGGTTAAAGACCATGTACCTAGGCCTCAGACCACTAGACAGAACGAGTCAGGTTACAGACCATGTAACTAGGCCTTACAACACTAGACAGAACTAGTCAGGTTCCAGACCATGTAGCTAGGACTTAGAACACTAGACAGAACAAGTCAGGTTCCAGACCATGTAACTAGGCCTTAGACCACTAGACAGAACGAGTCAGGTTACAGACCATGTAACTAGGCCTCAGACCACTAGACAGAACGAGTCAGGTTCCAGACCATGTAACTAGGCCTTAGACCACTAGACAGAATGAGTCAGGTTACAGACCATGTAGCTAGGCCTTAGACCACTAGACAGAACGAGTCAGGTTCCAGACCATGTAACTAGGCCTCAGACCACTAGACAGAACGAGTCAGGTTCCAGACCATGTAACTAGGCCTTAGACCACTAGACAGAATGAGTCAGGTTACAGACCATGTAACTAGGCCTTAGACCACTAGACAGAATGAGTCAGGTTACAGACCATGTAGCTAGGCCTTAGACCACTAGACAGAACGAGTCAGGTTCCAGACCATGTAACTAGGCCTCAGACCACTAGACAGAACGAGTCAGGTTCCAGACCATGTAACTAGGCCTTAGACCACTAGACAGAACAAGTCAGGTTACAGACCATGTAACTAGGCCTTAGACCCCTAGACAGAATGAGTCAGGTTAAAGACCATGTACCTAGGCCTCAGACCACTAGACAGAACGAGTCAGGTTACAGACCATGTAACTAGGCCTTACAACACTAGACAGAACGAGTCAGGTTCTAGACCATGTAACTAGGCCTTAGACCACTAGACAGAACGAGTCAGGTTCCAGAGCATGTAACTAGGCCTCAGACCACTAGACAGAACGAGTCAGGTTCCAGACCATGTAACTAGGCCTTAGACCACTAGACAGAACAAGTCAGGTTACAGACCATGTAACTAGGCCTTAGACCCCTAGACAGAATGAGTCAGGTTACAGACCATGTACCTAGGCCTCAGACCACTAGACAGAACGAGTCAGGTTACAGACCATGTAACTAGGCCTTACAACACTAGACAGAGCTAGTCAGGTTCCAGACCATGTAGCTAGGACTTAGAACACTAGACAGAACAAGTCAGGTTCCAGACCATGTAGCTAGGCCTTAGAACACTAGACAGAACTAGTCAGGTTCCAGACCATGTAGCTAGGACTTTATACCACAAGACATAACTAGTCAGGTTCCAGACCATGTAGCTAGGCCTTAGAACACTAGACAGAACTAGTCAGGTTCCAGACCATGTAACTAGGCCTTACAACACTAGACAGAGCTAGTCAGGTTACAGACCATGTAACTAGGCCTTAGACCCCTAGACAGAATGAGTCAGGTTACAGACCATGTACCTAGGCCTCAGACCACTAGACAGAACGAGTCAGGTTCCAGACCATGTAACTAGGCCTTAGACCACTAGACAGAATGAGTCAGGTTACAGACCATGTAGCTAGGCCTTAGACCACTAGACAGAACGAGTCAGGTTCCAGACCATGTAACTAGGCCTCAGACCACTAGACAGAACGAGTCAGGTTCCAGACCATGTAACTAGGCCTTAGACCACTAGACAGAATGAGTCAGGTTACAGACCATGTAACTAGGCCTTAGACCACTAGACAGAATGAGTCAGGTTACAGACCATGTAGCTAGGCCTTAGACCACTAGACAGAACGAGTCAGGTTCCAGACCATGTAACTAGGCCTTAGACCCCTAGACAGAATGAGTCAGGTTCCAGACCATGTAACTAGGCCTTAGACCACTAGACAGAATGAGTCAGGTTACAGACCATGTAACTAGGCCTTAGACCACTAGACAGAATGAGTCAGGTTACAGACCATGTAGCTAGGCCTTAGACCACTAGACAGAACGAGTCAGGTTCCAGACCATGTAACTAGGCCTCAGACCACTAGACAGAACGAGTCAGGTTCCAGACCATGTAACTAGGCCTTAGACCACTAGACAGAACAAGTCAGGTTACAGACCATGTAACTAGGCCTTAGACCCCTAGACAGAATGAGTCAGGTTAAAGACCATGTACCTAGGCCTCAGACCACTAGACAGAACGAGTCAGGTTACAGACCATGTAACTAGGCCTTACAACACTAGACAGAACTAGTCAGGTTCCAGACCATGTAGCTAGGACTTACATTTACATTTAAGTCATTTAGCAGACGCTCTTATCCAGAGCGACTTAGAACACTAGACAGAACAAGTCAGGTTCCAGACCATGTAGCTAGGACTTAGAACACTAGACAGAACGAGTCAGGTTCTAGACCATGTAACTAGGCCTTAGACCACTAGACAGAACGAGTCAGGTTCCAGAGCATGTAACTAGGCCTCAGACCACTAGACAGAACGAGTCAGGTTCCAGACCATGTAACTAGGCCTTAGACCACTAGACAGAACAAGTCAGGTTACAGACCATGTAACTAGGCCTTAGACCCCTAGACAGAATGAGTCAGGTTACAGACCATGTACCTAGGCCTCAGACCACTAGACAGAACGAGTCAGGTTACAGACCATGTAACTAGGCCTTACAACACTAGACAGAGCTAGTCAGGTTCCAGACCATGTAGCTAGGACTTAGAACACTAGACAGAACAAGTCAGGTTCCAGACCATGTAGCTAGGCCTTAGAACACTAGACAGAACTAGTCAGGTTCCAGACCATGTAGCTAGGCCTTAGACCACTAGACAGAACAAGTCAGGTTACAGACCATGTAACTAGGCCTTAGACCCCTAGACAGAATGAGTCAGGTTAAAGACCATGTACCTAGGCCTCAGACCACTAGACAGAACGAGTCAGGTTACAGACCATGTAACTAGGCCTTACAACACTAGACAGAACTAGTCAGGTTCCAGACCATGTAGCTAGGACTTAGAACACTAGACAGAACAAGTCAGGTTCCAGACCATGTAGCTAGGACTTAGAACACTAGACAGAACGAGTCAGGTTCTAGACCATGTAACTAGGCCTTAGACCACTAGACAGAACGAGTCAGGTTCCAGAGCATGTAACTAGGCCTCAGACCACTAGACAGAACGAGTCAGGTTCCAGACCATGTAACTAGGCCTTAGACCACTAGACAGAACAAGTCAGGTTACAGACCATGTAACTAGGCCTTAGACCCCTAGACAGAATGAGTCAGGTTACAGACCATGTACCTAGGCCTCAGACCACTAGACAGAACGAGTCAGGTTACAGACCATGTAACTAGGCCTTACAACACTAGACAGAGCTAGTCAGGTTCCAGACCATGTAGCTAGGACTTAGAACACTAGACAGAACAAGTCAGGTTCCAGACCATGTAGCTAGGCCTTAGAACACTAGACAGAACTAGTCAGGTTCCAGACCATGTAGCTAGGACTTTATACCACAAGACATAACTAGTCAGGTTCCAGACCATGTAGCTAGGCCTTAGAACACTAGACAGAACTAGTCAGGTTCCAGACCATGTAGCTAGGCCTTAGAACCCTTAGACAGAACGAGTGCAGCAAAATCAGCAGGCTAGTTACTGGTTTCATAACAATTGCCAGTAAAAACTTGAATCTTATCATTGATGTTCATTATCAAATGTATTATATGATATACAACCAGCTCAATACCATAAAAGTGGTATGAAAATGTAGTAATATTAATATTAAGGCAACTGATTTATTTTCAACATGTTGCTGGTCGTAAATTGGACTCCTCTCCTCAGGTCATTATGCTTATTGACCGCTCTGAGGCCCTGATGAGATGTAAAATAAACATGAGACCAGTTAGTTACTAGCTACTAAGACAAAAATAAAGGCTTCTTAGATGACAGAGAAAATGACTAGATATGGTCCTACACTCATCATCCTTCAGGTCAAGATAGACAACATAGAAAAGTCAATAGATTTCATCCAGAAATCAGAAATCTAAATGTGTTATACTATTGACTGACCATATAAACTGAGTGTACAAAAAATTAAGAATACCTTCCTAATATTGAGTTGCACCCACTTTTACCCTTAGAACAGCCTCAGTTCGTCAGGGCATGGACTCGATAAGGTGTTGAAAGCATTCCATAGAGATGCTGGCCCATGTCGACTCCAATGCTTCCCACAGTTGTGTCCTGTTGGATGGATGTCCTTTGGGTGGTGGACCATTCTTGATACACACGGAAAAACCCAATAGTGTTGCAGTTCTTGACACACTCAAAACTGTGCGCCTGGCACCTACTACCATACCCCATTCAAAGGCACTCCAATCTTTTGTCTTGCCCAGTCAATCTCTGAATGGAACACATACATAATCCATGTCTCAATTGTCTCAAGGCTTAAAAATCCTTTAATAACCTGTCTCCTCCCCTTCATCTACACTGATTGAAGTGGATTTAACAAGTCACATCAATAAGGGATCATAGCTTTCACCTGGATTCACCTGGTCAGTCTGTGTCATGGAAAAAGCAGGTGTCCTTAATGTTTTGTACACTCAGTGTATATTCAGTATAGAGTGAACGTTTTTTGCTCCATTACTTGATGCTAGACGTAGTGATGAGATAGATATCGATATACATGTTATACAAAACATAAATATTGAGGTGATTCTAAAGCACTGCCTGGGCTATAGAATACCCACAGAACAAGAGTCCCCTACATTATCCGCCCAGGTAGCTGCCACCTTTAGAACAGCAAGGAGACACAAACACACAGGAAGGTGAGAGTGGACATGACAGCATTGGGAACAGTCCTCAGTGTGTTGGACATTCTGTTATATTATATACCCCCCAGCTCCCGCTGACACGTGGATTAACCACACAACACAAGTAGATTTAACAGAAATGGAAGAAAATCTAATTCCAAAATCATGAGCATTTAATACGGAGTTGGTCCCGACTTTGTTGCTATAACGTTCTCCACTCTTCTGGGAAGGCTTTCCCCCAAGATGTTGGAATATAGCTGCGGGGACTTACTTCCATTCAGCCACACGAGCATTAGTGAGGTCGGGTACTGATGTTGGGCGATTAGGCCTGGCTTGCAGTCCGCCTTATCTCAGTTCACTGGTCACGATGGCAACACCCACCCGTAGCACGCGCTCCAGCAGGTGTATCTCACTGATCATCCCTAAAGCCAACACCTCATTTAGCCGCCTTTCGTTCCAGTTCTCTGCTGCCTGTGACTGGAACGAATTGCAAAAATCGCTGAAGTTGGAAACTTTTATCTCCCTCACCAACTTCAAACATCTGCTATCTGAGCAGCTAACCGATCGCTGCAGCTGTACATAAGTCTATCGGTAAATAGCCCACCCATTTTTACCTACCTCATCCCCATACTGTTTTTATTTATTTACTTTTCTGCTCTTTTGCACACCAATATCTCTACCTGTACATGACCATCTGATCATTTATCACTCCAGTGTTAATCTGCAAAATTGTAATTATTCGCCTACCTCCTCATGCCTTTTGCACACAATGTATATAGACTCCCTTTTTTTTCTACTGTGTTATTGACTTGTTAATTGTTTACTCCATGTGTAACTCTGTGTTGTCTGTTCACACTGCTATGCTTTATCTTGGCCAGGTCGCAGTTGCAAATGAGAACTTGTTCTCAACTAGCTTACCTGGTTAAATAAAGGTGAAATAAAAAATAAAAAATAAAAGCATTCCAATTCATCCCAAAGATGTTCAATGGGGTCAGGGGTCTGTGCAGCCAGTCAAGTTGTTTCACACCGATCTCGACAAACCATTTCTGTGTGGACCTCGCATTGTGCACGGGGGCATTGTCATGCTGAAACAGTAAAGGGCCTTCCCCAAACTGTTGCCACAAAATTGTCATTGTATGCTGTAGAGTTAAGATTTCCTTTCACTGGAACTAAGGGGTCTAGCCCAAACCATGAAAAACAGCCCCAGGCCATTATTCCTCCTCCACCAAACTTTACATTTGGCACTATGCATTCAGGCAGGTAGTGTTCTCCTGGCATGTGCCAAACCCAGATTCATCCGTCAGACTGCCAGATGGTGAAGCGTGATTCATCATGCCAGAGAACGCATTTCCACTACTCCAGAATCTAATGGCGGCATGATTTACACCACTCCAGCCGACACTCGGCATGGTGATCTTAGGCTTCTGTGCAGCTGCTCGACCATGGAAACCTATTTAAGTTATCTGTTATTTTGCCAGGTAAGTTGACTGTGAACACATTCTCATTTGCAGCAGACCTGGGGAATAGTTACAGGGGAAAGGAGGGGGATGAATGAGCCAATTGTAAACTGGGGATTATTAGGTGACCGTGATGGTTTGATGGCCAGATTGGGAATTTAGCCAGGACACCGGGGTTAACACCCCTACTCTTACGATAAGTGCCATGGGATCTTTTATGAACCACAGAGTCAGGACACCTGTTTACCATCCCATCCGAAAGACAGCACCATACACAGAACAGTGTCCCCAATCACTGCCCTGGGAAATTGGGATATTTTTTAGACCAGAGGAAAGAGTGCCTCCTAATGGCCCTCCAACACCACTTCCAGCAGAATCTGGTCTCCCATCCAGGGACTGACCAGGGCCAACCCTGCTTAGCTTCAGAAGCAAGCCAGCAGTGGTATGCAGGGTGGTATGCTGCTTCATGAAGCTCCAGACAAACAGTCCTTGTGCTGACATTGCTTCCAGAGGCAGTTTGGAACTCGGTAGTGAGTGTTGCAACCGAAGACAGACAATTTTTACTCGCTTCAGCACTCAACAGTCCCATACTGTGAGCTTGTGTGGCTTACCACTTTGCAGCTGAGCCATTGTTGGTCCTAGAGGTTTCCACTTCACAATAACAACATTTACAGTTGACCAGGTTAACTCTAGGGCAGAAACTTGACATCCAATGACTGTGCCATTTTGAAAATCAGAGCTCTTTTTTTAAACTAGGCAAGTCAGTTAAGAACACATTCTTATTTTCAATGATGGCCTAGGAACAGTGGGTTAACTGCCTTGTTCAGGGCCAAAATAACAGATTTTTTACCTTGTCAGCTCAAGGATTCGTCCAACGCTCTAACCACTAGGCTACCTGCTGCCCCAGGCTACCTGCCGCACCTAGCTCTTCTGTAAGGCCATTATACTGCCAATGTTTGCCTATGTAGATTGCATGGCTGTGTGTTCGATTTTATACACCTGTCAGCAATGGGTGTGGCTGAAATAGCCGAATCCACTTATTTGAATGGGTGTCCACATACTTTTAAATATATAGTGTAGCCCGATGATCTTTCAGACTGATCACTTATGCCTGGATAATCCATATATGTGGAATTGTTTCCATTTGGAAGGAAGAGATTGGAAATGTACCTATCAAGTACATATCATGTAGTCCCAAGTCCACAGTACTGTTCAGCAAGAGAATCACTCAACCCAGTCACCCAATAGCTACAGTATACTTTAAACTAACTTTCTACACCATTGATGAACACTGTGATTGGCTGGTAGTAGAAAGTGTATAATGTATAGAGGAAGGTCACAACGAACCCCGCTATGTAAACGACACATCACTTAATTTGGTTGTCCTTGAATGTTTGTTTTTTTAAATATATATATTTTTTTCAAACAAGTCATGCTATAACTACTCAAGTTAGCTCTATACAATATTGACCTCTCTGGGCCAATGAACAACACTGCACCCTTTTATTTTAAAGGCACAGTCTGGGATAAGTAATGGTGCTCAATGGTAATTCTTGGAGAATATAACTTTTAAATGTACCATGAGCTTAGAACCCCATCATAATGCAAAGGTTGTATCGCTAAATGTTTTATGTTTTGAGTTTTTGTAAACATTGTATCGCCTCCAAATATGTTTAGAACTATCACGTTGATCAGTTGAGTGGTTACATTCCTCCATCCCCTTCCTTCAGCTGTATACCAAACCAAGTTGTTTTATCAACACATAGCTCAGTGGCCTTGTTAAGTGGCTGCACTTGTGTCTTTGCATAACATTGCAAACTCTTATCATGTCCTTGATACATATATATATTTTTTAAATCTTGAATGAAGTTGTAAAAATAAGTGTACTTGTAGTTTGATGCTTGAGTCAAAATGTAAACTACAAGTCATTATGATACACATGGCCGTCCAGCAAACCAGTCCCCCAACAGTCAAACTTGAAATGTTCCTAGTCTAATTTGTTCTGTAGAGAGGATAGAAAGGGCTTAAATACAAACGTACAGCTTACAGCTATATTAAATAAAGTGAAGTTGATTCTTTAAGTTGACAGGTGAGCCTATCATCTCATGGTGTCTCAGGGCAGGCGATCAGTTGGTGCACTTGGACGCCAGGTGGCAACTTGAGGGTGGTTCAGCTCCACTTCTTTGCCAGGCTAGAGCAGTTGGAGTACTTATTCCTGTAAGCGCAGGAAGTGGTGGAAGTGGCTGTAGAGAGAAGACACTGCACAGGGAAATTGTATTTTTTGCTGAGAATGTTTTTGTTGATGGGGGGCCTGAACAAATCTTTTTGCCCGCACTGACGCTGCAGACAGCTATATCCGTCCAATAATACAGGACTATTAAAGGCCCAGTGCACTACTTTTGTGAAAAAATCTGTTTAATTTTTTTGATTTATTACTACAAATTTTTACTTTGATTTACACCCTCAGCACCCCTACTTCCCGCGGCTATGCATAGCATACACAAAAAGTATAACAAATGGAATGAGTGACTGTAACGTGTACGCTGGGAGTCGGGAAGCAAGTCCAGGGAGTGTATTTAATATATAAATGAACATAGAACAAAACAAGAGACACAGGTAGTGTACAGACATGAACACTGGAACAGAAACAATAACGCCTGGGGAAAGAAGCAAAGGAAGTGACATCAGGCAGGTGATGGAGTCCAGGTGAGTCGGATGAGTGGCTGGTGCGCATAACGATGGTGATAGGTGTGTGTAATAATGAGCAGCCTGGTGACCTCGAGTGCCGGAGAGGGAGTATATGTGACAGTACTCTAGGGCAGGTAGCAATGTTGATTGTAAGGACAAAAGATGACACAAGCACACAAAGCATGTTTTTCAAATATGGTTGGATAGTTGCACAGATCGAACAATAAAATTGAATTCACCATGGTCCCAGTTCACCAGATAACCATGTCTGTGTCTGAAAGTGTCTGTGATGAGGTTGAATCAACATGGAAAACTAATTGGATTTGTAAAAAGTAATCAACATAAGAGCATTTTGTCTTTTCTTTTTAACCCAACTTTTAACCTAAATCTAATGGCATGGTGAAATGTTTGATTGATTTCACGTTGAATTCACCTTAGTTGATAACTCAACCAAATGTAAATCAAAACTAGACGTTGAACTGAGTTTGTGCTGAGTGGGTATGCCCTAGTGCACTACTTTGACCAAAGCCATGGGCCCTGGTCAAAAGCAATTCACTACATAGAATAGCATGCCATTTCAGACACATCAATTATTCCCCCATGAGATGGGGAGGGACATAAGTGAATAGTAACTACTATCTTTTGCACGTTTATGATCTATGCACTTACAGCTGAGGCTGACATGTTTGAAGTTAGGCCTAAATGTACTTCCAGAAAAGACCGAATTGAAATGGAATTGATCCCAACCCTGATGAGCATACCCCTGATAAAGGCTCCAGAACAGGTTTAAGTACCTACTAATGTAAATTGTGTAGTGATATTTAGTAGGTCTACATGTGAACCTACACAGCTGTTCTCTACTTTCCTCTATTTCAAAAAAGTATACTCCTTACATGAAAACGAATCATCCGAATAGGGCTATGACGACACATATAGGCCTAGAAGACACCTAACCTATGACCTGGAATAATCCCTTTAACTCAAACTGTATCAGTGAGAGAGCTGATAGCAAGATTTCGTACCTGAGCTGAAAGGGGGAATATTTTGTCGTCCTTGTCCAGCTCCTCGACTATTGGGCCGTTTCTCTTTGCTTTCAAACATTTTTCATAGCCTAAGTACTATGATTCTCCCCTCAGCTCGATGTAGCCACTGGCTTATAATAAAAGGATGTGGCCACAGAAGGGTCCGTGCTATCCGGAATCCTAGGGTTTGGGGTAGCGACATCCCAATGATCCCGTATAGCACTCATGTGAGTGTTGTCTCCATCGCGCGCTTGAGACGTCGAAGTACTGCACATGCGTACAGTAGCATCCGTGGTGGAGTTTCATTCATACACAAAGCCTCAAAATATCAGGTTGTTTTCTAACAAGGCCATCCATATTCGTTTTTTCCTACATTGATTGCCGCTTTTTGCGGTTTATTAGAGCACAAGGAATAGAAGCCATACAATGAAGAAACGTTATGTGGACGCAAGCAAGCTACGGAAAATGAAAAAGATAAAAATTACGGAGGAGATATCTGAAAGGTATAGTGAGGTGACGCATCGACCGGATGCCGTTGCTTTTGTTGTTGCTAGGCTTTGTGTAATGCGCATCTTCGTCATTCTCACCTGATGTCTATTTTTATCACAATAATTGCTTCTTCCCTTTAGCCTACTCTTGGACGCTGTATGATATGGAAAATTACATTGTGGTTGCTAAATAGGCCTACAAACATTATAGCGGAGTCAACTTGAAAAATAAGCCTTTGCAACTTGATGTGGGTAGTTTTTACAGTACATGATTCAGGCTATCTTCTCTCATTTGAAGGCTAACCATTCAATTATGCTACAATAATCAAAAATCGTGTAGGCTATTATTATTATTATTATATGCTCTGACCTTAATAGATATAGGCCTACTTAAACCTATTCGTACAATGTCAGCTTACTACCAGGTAGGCATTACAGGCATTTAGTTACAGACAGCGTGTCTAGACCAATAGAGATTTCGCGATGTCCCCTTTGTGACGAGACAAAGCGCTGAGGTATGTTCAGTGTATGAATGCACGAACTGGAAGTTGCTCTGGAAAAGCGCGTCTGGTAAAAGGACTAGAATATACATTTCAATTGAGATCATCTCCTCTTTCATTTCCTTTGTGTGTGTGTGTGTGTGTGGGGGGGGGGGGGCTGGTACCCAGTATCTCGGATGAAACGTTGTCATGGTTACCAAACAAAAAAGGGGTTGATGTAATAACAGTACGCTATGTAGGTGTCGAGCGCACGAACAAAGGAGTTGTTGAAAACAAGACAGGAGTGTAGTCTATAATGAGAGAATGTAGGCATTATCTTATCCAAGTGTCTATTTTCTCCAAGATGATAGCCTATATAAAACTAGGTTGGGTTCCCAAATGTAAAATAATGTAATGAATCGTGATTTAGTGATTACACTATTTGCCTAATGAGATGAATCCCTATATGAGTCTATGGATCACCTAATTTAATGAAGCTTTATATGCATAAGTCCGTTTATTATATTTAATGAAGCAAGACTTCAAACTGTTTTGCACACCTTTTACATAAAAGTAACAGTATCTTTCACAGTTTGCCAATATTCCTGCCAAATGCATGATAATAACGGGCTTAGGCCTATATCATGAGAAATAAGCTACATTTAGCTCTTCCAGTAGATTTAGATGTTTTTTTAACCTTCAATCACAGATCATCAGCATGACATTTTTACCATTATTCCATAAAATTATAACACACACATTTTACATCAGAAGAGTTTATTTACAAAAAGCTATATACACCAATTTTCACACTTGTGTTTTTTCATCAGAAATGAATGCTTATGGGTACCAGTATGTCAAATATTACAGTCCTCTTAGATGTATATTGTAATTGGTTTTGTTGCAAAACACTAGACTGCTCTTTCCATGACATAGACTAACTAGGTGAATCCAGGTGAAAGCTATGACACCTTATTGATGTCACTTAGTAAATCCACTTCCATCAGTGTAGATGAAGGGTAGGAGACAAATTATTTGATTTTCAAGCTTTGAGAAAATTGAGACATGGATTGTGTATGTGTTCCATTCAGAGAATGACTGGGCCTTGGAATGGGGTATGGTAGCTCACCGGTTTGAGTCAAGAACTGTAACAGTTTCCGGTGTATATCAAGAACGGTCCACCACCCACCATCTCATATTACTGTACTGATTCATTTTAAAATATATATATTTTAAAAATATGATGTCACAAATGTATCATTTGTACAGCTCGTTACAAAAAAAATTCATTATTTGTATCATTAGACGGTGTAAAACCTTGCAATGCTAACTTTTTATATCTGGGTTTTTTTTAACAACATGTGATTGTTTCATTTCATAGAGACAAACTATCTAGTGATATGTTTCAAACAAATACATGTCTGTCATTGAACAACCCAATGCCATGATTAGATAGTGAAAAAACACACCAGTCTCTTTCCTATGTTCTGTGGTGGTTAATTTCTTTACTATCAAATGAGAAGAGATAAACTTATCACACAAGTCAGAATTATACTTAAAAATCTTTAAACACTTATTAATAAGGGAGCAGGTCAATACAACACACACATATAATGTGAATAGATGTAATGCCCTACGATAATGATGGCTGCTCATGGCTGGTCGAAGATTCACGCTCAGATGATTCGTTGAGAGCCTCAAGACAAAAGTACAAAGGACTTTTATAGCTAAGATACACCCCTTTCAACCTACATGACGAACAACAGATATATAGAATTGGTCACAAGGTTAAGATCTGTATGAAAGATACCTATAATACATAGCAGACAGCATCTGCTGTGTCAGCAGTTTTCCGACCAGTGTCTGGCCCCGTATAGAACTCATGCTCTGGAATGCTCTTTAGGTTCTATCACCCAAAAGACATCGTAAATCTCCTGTCAGTGTTATTTCCCAGAGGCCCATCCTCAGTAGAACACGCATGCAATAGTTAACAAAATACTCTATTCTGTTGGGTAAAACAACCATTTGATGCAATAAAAGTATTATAACATGATCTTGACATTTTTCCACCATAGTTCTTTAAACAAACAAAAAACGAATTTACCAACATTTCTGAAAATGGATATATAGCGTTTTGGAATCACTCTTCATATCCTCCTCTTATGCCTGTTTTGCAGCGCTTACACCTTTCTGAAGTTTATGATCGTGTGGACTCTGGTGCTCCTGGCAGATTTTATACTGGAGTTTCGATTGGAATACCTGTGGCCCTGTTGGCTATTCTTCAGGAGCGTCTACACCACTTTCCACTGCCATGGGCTGGTGAGGACTTTATCAGTTATCTTATGTCCCAAATGGCACCCTATTCCCTATAATATAGTGCACTACTTTGGACCAGAACCCTACTTTTGAATGTAGTGCACTATATCACAGGGAATAGGGTTCCATTTGGGATGCTGCCCTACCTTAATGGTCTACTAGATGGAAGTCAATAACAGTAAAGTATTGAGATCAAAATATTGTTGAAAATAGTTTTAGGCCTTGCAACCTGTTATATAAATGTTATAAACCTGTCATATACCACAGCCATTGTCATCTTGTTCGAAACTCAAGCAGACAGAATAAAATGTAGCTGTCCAACACAGCACCAACATAATGTCTCTCTGTTGCAGGTGATTTGTGTGGTGTTTGTGTGTGCGGCGTTCACCCTGGACATCTTTTGTTTCATTTTTGTTCCCCTCCACTGGTTGTTCTTCGCAGCCAGCACCTATGTCTTATTCAATTACATTTGGCACACAGGTAAGTATATCAAGCCTGTTTTACAGCTTAACAATATGTATTGTATTGCCTAGCTGTGGAATGCCTTAGATAAGGATAATGTGGAATGTTATTTAATTGATGTCTAACAAGTCACACGTTTCTGTAAAGAGTTGAAACAAACCATTCCGGTAACAGATGAAACCTTCCATTATGTAAACTTTTACAATTATGAAATCTGACATAATATAAATGATGAAATTTGACGTAATTTAATGTTTCAACCCGTTACATAGAAATGGAACCACATTATGCTGTTTTGTTTGTAAAAGCACAGTTCTGGTGGTAGCTACACTACCTATGAACATAAGCTTAGTATTTTCTCTTGGTATGTTGTGATGTTTTTTATAATAATTGATTTATTCTCAGAGAAAGGCATCTGTATGTCAACGGTGTCCCTGTGGGTGTCCCTGTGGGTGATGCTGGTGTACACGGATGCTTCGTTGAGGCTCAAAGATCTGAACAACTCCCACGCCAACCTGTCTCATCTCTTCGCCGCGCACTGGTAGGTCGATTGAAACACAAAGCACTTCCCACCAAATATTCACCCTCGAGCAGAATCTTCCAAACAAACCCAGTTTATACGCTGTAGATACTTTCTAAATGCCAAGGAATTTCACAACCGCTTGAATTGAGTGGGTTTAAGCTAACGTCTTAAAATCGCAATGAATCACAAGTGGCGTACTCTGCTCATGCACGTGTTTGTCATCATGACACACAATAATGTAGGCCATTATTTAATATTTATTTTCTCTCTCCTACTCCCCCCCTCCCCCCAGCATTGGCTACCCTGTTGTCTATCTGGGGTTCGACGCCACATGTTACTTCACCAGCATCTTCAAACTGCGGACGCAGAAAGCTGTGCAGAGCGAAAACAACTTCCATATGCACCTCCTGGAACAGTCCCTACCTCTGGGCCTGCAGCTTTACCCCAAGAGCATCACAGACGACAATGGCAGTAAGTACAGCTTTACCCCAAGAGCATCACAGACATCCATGGCAGTAAGTACAGCTGCAAAGGCAGTAAGTACAGCGGCGATTGTGCCTATTACTCATTCATTTCTGCTCTGTTTTACACTGTTATGAGATGATTCCCCAATGGTAGTACTACTTTGTTTGGTAAGTCAGTTGTTTCCAGGTTAAACCCATTAGATGGGCCCTGGTAAGGCAGTTGTTTTCAGGTTAAGCCCTTTAGATGTGCCCTGGTAAGGCAGTTGTTTTCAGGTTAAACCTTTTAGATGGGCCCTGGTAAGGCAGTTGTTTTCAGGTTAAACCTTTTAGATGGGCCCTGGTAAGGCAGTTGTTTTCAGGTTAAACCTTTTAGATGGGCCCTGGTAAGGCAGTTGTTTTCAGGTTAAACCTTTTAGATGAGCCCTGGTCAAAGTAGTTCAGTACATAGAGAAAGTGGAGCCATTTGGAACTCATATAATGCCAAAGGAGGACATTTTTAGTTAATGCTCCTCTTTAATATCTCTATGCGTGTAGGAAGATAAATGTTACATCTCATTGTGAGTCCAATACTCTGTAGCTAGATATTGTCTTTGAAATATAGCTCTTTCCCCCTGCAGACTCAAAGTGGAGGCCTAAACCTGAGTCCAGTCAGTACCAGTGTCAGAACGGTGCTGTGGCGTCTGACGAGAGACTCACCATGGACTGCCTCCAGATCCACAGTGGAGTGGAGCAGGGAGGGACCGAGAGGGGTGTGGAGGCAACAACGCTGGGAGACTCAAATCCCCAGCCACCCCCGTCCTCCAAACCCAGAGACCCCCCCACCGACGGTGGAACAGGAGGAAGGTCGACAGGAGGAGGGTCGACTGAGTCTTCGGCCACCACCGAAAATCTACCTCAGGAGGAGCAAGGCGGCAAAGTCCCCCGTGCCGCCAAAAGCTCATCCTCCTCCCCCAAAGCACGCAGGATGTCCCCTGGCGCCGCTAGCGTCCCTTCGCCTCCTCCCACTGGCAGGTCTGAAAGGAAGCAGAAGAACGGGTCCAAAACGGTCAGCCCCAATCGGCACGCCACAGACAAGGGCCCCGTCGCGCCAAATCCTCACGCTGACCAAATCACTAAGTAGGGATACTCCGCCGCCATTCACTTTCATTTCATTGGCTTTGGAGACACACAGAGAGATGTCTCTTCTTATTCTTTACCTCTCTCTCTCTCTACCTCCCTCTCTCTCCCCCCTCTATCTCTCTGTCCCCCTATATATCTTTCCCCCTCCACCTCCCTCTCTCTCCACCTCCCTATATCTCCACCTCCCTCTCTCTCCACCTCCCTCTATCTATTTCCCCCTCTCTCTCTCTACCTCCTTCTCTCCCCTACCCCTTCTCCCTCCCCCTCTCCCCATTTCCCAGGCTGGAGCAGGAGATGAGGAGGCTGAAGGGCGAGCTGCAGGCCAGCAGACAAGGTGAGCAGGAGCTGCGCAGCCACGTCTGCAACCTGACCAACAGCGAGCACAGCCTGAGGCCCGAGGTGTCTTTGCTCAGGCAGAACAATGATCTGCTCCAGAGCAAGTGAGTGATAACATTGCATTTTATGGTCTATTTTGTTTTGCCTCACATAGTGACCCTAGTGCCCTGTCTGTCTGCCATACACTGTTTTTGGCTCCCCCTGCTGGTTACTAGGCAGGTAGCCTAGTGGGTAGAGCATTGGGCCAGTAAACGAAAGGTCGCTGGTTTGAATACCCGAGCCGACAAGGTGAAAGATCTGTAGATGTGTCCTTGAGCAAGGCACTTGCTATGGATGACCCTGTAAAACAACACATTCCATGCACCTCTCTAGTGGATGTGAAAATAAAACATCTGACTGTTTATCATATGCACTGAAACTCTGTTTGAAATGTTATGTTATGTCTTGTCCCCCCTCTACCCCACCACCCTCCACATATGGCACTATTACACTGAATATTGTACTCAAGCCAGGTTAGCACAAGTAAGCAAAGTGGTGTAGTACCTTGATGCAATAATGTGATTATACTCAAATGAAATAACTATGCTAAAGATGCAGTCCGGGATCTTAAGCACTTACAAATTCATAACATATTTTACACATTGGAATTCAAAACATTTCATACAAATTGCCCCAAAAAAACAGGACGGAACATGAAATTAATTACGTAGTACCCAATTGTGCAACATTTTCAGGGACCTGTTTTGGCTTGTGAGCACTTCTTTCAAGACTACTGGCTGAAATTATACTTTAGCTTTGGAGAATCACATGAAGTGCTACGGAAATCTTTTTCACGTTTTGAACCTTCTAACCAATTTAGTGGGAATGGAATGTATTGATTTACATACACCAATGCTGCATGCAAAATGCACCTTATTGGGCCCATAGGGCTCTGGTCAAATGTAGTGCACTATGTAGGGAATAGGGTACCATGTAGAATACAGACCAAATACTCCCTTTAGTCTAGAACAGGGATGGGCAACTTTGATGGGGGTGAGGGCCACCACTAGGCCGCAGTGGCTCATGAGTCTGTGTACCCACAGGCCTCAGGCCTACAAAAGGGGGAATGCGACAGTTGCCCATCCCTGGTCTAGAACATTGTGGTTTGACTCTGTGTTTCAGGATCTTGTCTCTGACCAAGACCAAGCAGAAAGACAAGCAGATCAGCGCCGTGCTAGAGAAGAAGACCAGAGCAGAGACAGAGGCCAGGCTCTCCATAGAGAAACAGCTGGCCGAACTCCAGGCTCACAAACTAGAGGAGGCGGCCATCTTAGCTCGTAGTAGTCTACCAAACAGGTATGGCACTCACTCTCTCACCTTCCTCCATTATTTTGTATTCAAATGCATATACATGTATGACTTGCATGTAACGCAACAACCTTTACCCTCAGATGCTATTGAGGTTGCGTCCCAAATGGCACCCTATTCCCTATGTAGTTCACTATTTTTGACCAGGGTCCATAGTAGTATGGTCAAAAGTAGTGCACACTATATACAGTGCCTTCAGAAAGTATTTATACCCCTTGACTTATTCCACATTTTGTTGTGTTACAACCTGAATTAAAAATTGATTCAATATTTTTTTCTCACTCATCTACACATAATACCCCATAATGACCAAGTGAAAACATGTTTTTTGAAATTTTTGCAAATTTATTGAAAAAGAAATAGAGGAATCTAATTTACATACTGTAAGTATTCACACCCCTGAGTCAATGCTTTGTAGAAGCACCTTTGACAGTGATTACAGCTGTGAGTCTTTCTGGGTAAGTCTCTAAGAGCTTTCCACACCTGAATTGTGAAACATTTGCCCATTATTATTTTACACATTCTTTAGCTATGTCAAATTGGTTTTTGATTATTGCTAGACAACCATTTTCAGGTCTTGCCATATATTTAAGTAGATTTAAGTCAAAACTGTCACTTGGCCACTCAGGAACATTCACTGTCTTCTTGCTAAGCAACTCCAGTGTAGATTTGGCCTTGTGTTTTAGGTTATTGTCCTGCTGAAAGGTGAATTCATCTCACAGTGTCTGGTGGAAAGCAGATTGAAACAGGTTTTCCTCTAGGATTTTGCCATGATCATTGCTCTATTCCATTTATTTTTTATCCTGAAAACTCCCCAGCCCTTAACAATTACAAGCACACCCATAACATGATGCAGCCACCACTATACTTGAAAATAGGGAGAGTGGTACTCAGTAATGTGTTATTTTGGATTTTCCCGAACATAACACTTTGTATTCAGGATAAAAAGTGAATTGCTTTGCCACATTTCTTTGCTGTATTACTTTAGTGCCTTGTTGCTAACAGGATGCATGTTTTGGAATATTTTTGTTCTGTTCAGGCTTCCTTCTTTTCACTCTCTCATTTAGCTTAGTATTGTGGAGTAATTACAATGTTGTTGATCCATCCTCAGTTTTCTTCTATCATAGCCAAACTCTGTAACAGTTTTAAAGTCACCATTGGCCTCATGGTGAAATCCCTGAGCGGTTTCCTTCCTCTCCGGTAACTGAGTTAGGAAGGATGCCTGTATCTTTGTAGTGACTGGGTGTATACCCCATCCACACTTCACCATGCTCAAAGGGATATTCATTGTCTGTTTTTAATTTTTTACCCCTCCACCAATAGGCGTCGTTCTTTGCAAGCATTGGATAACCTACCTGGTCTTTGTGGTTGAATCTGTGTTTGAAATTCACTGCTCGACTGAGGGACCTTACAGATAATTGTACGTGTGGGGTACAGAGATGAGGTAGTCATTCTAAAATCATGTTCAACACTATTATTGTTCACAGAGTGAGTCCATGCAACTTATTATGTGACTTGTTAAGCCCATTTTTACTCCTGAAATGATTTAGACTTGACATAACAAAGGGGTTGAATACTTATTGAGCAAAGACATTTCAGCTTTTCATTTTGTATTAATTTGTAAAACTTTTATCTCAACTTAATACATTTTAAATTCAGGCTGTAACACAACACATTTTGGAAAAAGCGTGAATAATCTGAAGGCAGTCAATGTTCCAGATCAGGGGTTCTCAAACTTCTCAAACTTTTTGGGGTCGGAGAAAATTCATCAGGGACCCTCATAATCAAAACACAAAAAATAGCATACAAAGTGTTTTACTATGACTTCGGTAGTGCATGGCCGGACTAACCAAGTTTCAGGCCCTGGGAAGGAACATTTTAAAGGCCTGCCTTTTGGCATCGGAGAGAAAATGTTGGAGTTTTCAAGTTGAAATTACAGTGCATTTATGTATTGAGAAGTATTCAATACAAGACCTTGAAAAAATATAATTGGATACCAATAACCCTGTGACCCTCCCAGGCCCATGTTGCCCAGGGTTAAGAACATACATTGTAGATTAATAATATTGCATTGTATTGTATAGCACCCTCTAAAGTTATTTGGATCGCTTGGCCAAAATTAATTTCATCTGTTGTTGTTAGTAATATTCATTTTTAAAAAAACATTTGAGATCTGACAGAGGACCCCCCTGCAGTACCTCCAGGGATCCCTGAGAACCCCTGCTCCAGATCCTAATTTCACCAACACTTGCTTTTATTTATTTTATTTGCTGTACTATTAACTTTCTTTTCATTGCAGCCGGTAACAACTATCATAGTAAAAAAAGCATAATAATTAGTGAAGTATAATATTTGTTTTACGCAAACCAAAGTACAGATGGAATTCAAAATGCCCCCCCAAAATCCCAAGATCGCTTGCTGTTGATGTTGTCATGTTTCTTTGTCTTTGGACTACCCCACCTCCCCAACCACCTCCACAACCACCTCCCCAACCCCACAAATAAGCAGCACCTCTCTGACCACCTGAAACAAAGCATGTACTATTCTCTCTATCTTCCACCACACTAGGCAGGAACACTCTGTGACCCTAATGTTAAGGAAAAAAGAAAAAGATCTAGAGACAGAGTACAAACAACTACAGCTGGAGAGTCAAGGGAAAGAGGGCCGTCTAATAGCTCTAGTGAATGAAGTGGAGGTAAAGACAAAGGAAAGTACTACTCTTTCACACGAGTGGGTTCCGTCTCTTTCACACGAGTGGGTTCCGTACCAATGTACGTGTGGAGTTTGTGAGTTTTCACGTCTTGCTCGTTGTTGAAGTGATACTCCGTTGTCTTGTGTTTTTGGATATGCCGTTTTGTAGACTTGTGGCTTGTTGCGTGTGACTGTCTGTGTCATTATTTGTGTTTGTGGGTTTGAGTAGCAGGAAATGGTGTTTCGGCCAGTGCTTTGAGGACTTTCAGATCTTCAGTTTTGTTTGTGTTGGCCTGAACTCAACATACTGTAATGTGGGCACTTTGTATTTGCATTCATCGATACTGTATGCTAACTGTATTCGTTTCACATATATTTAATATCTTGTTGTTTGTGATTATTGTTTTCTTGTGGTGACATATACATCATGAAGCATGCAGACATTGCAGAGGCAGAAGCCAAGTCTTTCATAAAACATTGTACATCTTAAAGTGAATTCATCATAGGTTACTAGTTAGTTATTTAGTAATACAACCCAATACAACTGTTACTACCTCCACTTAACTTGTGAATATCTAAAAACCTATTTTACAAAAAACAAAGAAAGAATCATGTCCTTATTCAGCTCACATTGTTTTTTGAATGGCTGGCCATCCACCAATCCACCATCACTGTTGGAAATAGATATTGTGGTCATGTGGTGCATTGGTTCCCGAACTGGGGAAATTGGCTTTCTAATGAGGGCGTTGCAATTCTTCAGCACTCAAAAAAAATGCATTCTATAAGTTTCGGGAACCAAAGCACATCCTGTTAAAAGCACCTCAGAATGACTGCTAAACCACCAGGGTCATGTTCAGTAGAACACACGGTTTAAAACGGAAAACGAAACCAATCATTTCTTTTTGGGCAACTCCGGGAACAACCACCACCTTACACTCAATTCCAAACCGTGTTCTCCTGTATCGTACCTACTGAACACGGCCCTGTTAGTCCACGCTCCTTTGTTAGCCTGGCATCCAAACTGAATTCGCTACGTTTCACCATCGCTTCGCTTTACAACAACAGTGAAATGTAGCTTAATCCATTTGGGTACCAACCAGTCTGCTTCTATGTAGCCCTGGGGCTATTGCGAGTGTCTCTCTCCCTGATCCCATCCCAGGCCCTGGGGAAGTATCGTTATGTGGAACAGGAGGAGCAGGATGTGCTGCTCTCTGCCCTGTCAGCCCTGCAGGACAAGGCTCAGCACCTGGAGTACAACCTGAGCGCCGAGACGCGTATCAAACTGGACCTGTTCTCAGCCCTGGGAGACACCCGCAGGCAGCTGGAGATAACACAAGGTCCCCCTTCCCATTTATGTTAAAGCGCTATATAATCCTTTTATAGCTTTATAGAATTATGTTATAGCTCTAGAATTATGTTATAGCTTTATAGAAATATTAAATATCTTTATAGCATTATTTTATAGCTCTAGAATTATGTTATAGCTCTAGAATTATGTTATAGCTTTATAGAAATATTAAATAGCTTTATAGAATTATGTTATAGGTCTATAGAATTATGTCATAGCTTTATAGAATTATGTTATAGCTTTATAGAATTATGTTATAGGTCTATAGAGTTATGTCATAGCTTTATAGAATTATGTTATAGGTCTATAGAATTATGTTATAGCTTTATAGAATTATGTTATAGGTCTATAGAATTATGTCATAGCTTTATAGAATTATGTCATAGCTTTATATAATTATGTTATAGGTCTATAGAATTATGTCATAGCTTTATAGAATTATGTCATAGCTTTATAGAATTATGTTATAGGTCTATAGAATTATGTTATAGCTCTGTAGAATTATGTTATAGGTCTATAGAATTATGTTATAGCTCTGTAGAATTATGTTATAGGTCTACAGAATTATGTTATAGCTTTATAGAATTATGTTATAGCTCTGTAGAATTATGTCATAGCTTTGTAGAATTATGTCATAGCTTTATAGAATTATGTTATAGGTCTATAGAATTATGTTATAGCTTTGTAGAATTATGTCATAGCTTTATAGAATTATGTTATAGCTTCATAGAATTATGTTATAGCTTTATATAATTATGTTATAGCTTTATAGAATTATGTTATAGCTTTATATAATTATGTTATAGCTTTATAGAATTATGTCATAGCTTTATAGAATTGTTATAGCTTCATATAATTATGGTATAGCTTTATATAATTATGTTATAGCTCTATAGAATTATGTTATAGCTCTATAGAATTATGTTATAGCTCTATAGAATTATGTCATAGTTTTATAGAATTGTGTTATAGCTTTGTAGAATTATGTTATAGCTTCATAGAATTATGGTATAGCTTTATATAATTATGTTATAGCTCTATAGAATTATGTTATAGCTCTATAGAATTATGTTATAGCTCTATAGAATTATGTCATAGTTTTATAGAATTGTGTTATAGCTCTGTAGAATTATGTTGTAGGTCTATAGAATTGTTAAAGGTTTATAGAATTATGTCAAGCTTTATAGAATTATGTTATAGCTCTGTAGAATTATGTTATAGTTCTATATAGCATTGATTTAGCCGATTGCCAACTTGAGATATGTACGTGTCGCTTGAACTTTCACTTAAATCTTGCATTGATATCAATGGAAGATTTGCTTGAATATTCCAGTTATACTGTATGCCCGATTATTATGTGAGGATTTGACACTGTAAGGAGAGTTCAGCTACAGTAATTCAGTGACTTCATAAATTATATTTTTAATCTATAACTCCATCGCTTATCGTGACTCTACTGTACCTCTGTCCCACAGGAAAAGTACTCAAGCAGGATAAGGAGATTGGCGAGATGAAACGCAAGATCGCCGAGGTCATGGCTGTCAGTCCTGGCATGTCCTTCATGACGCCGCGGCCCGCCGTACCGCAGTACCTCACCAAGTTCCTCAACTCAGAGCGCTATGTGCTCAACCCACGGGCGCTGATGTACCAGTGTCTTAAGAAATAAGAATCCACCACGACCTGTTGAAAACATGCGGTAGACCATCTTAAGCCTTATCTTGAGCAGGGCTCCGCCTGTGCAGTCACTTGTAACACGTCTATCTCCTAGAAACGGGAGAGCACCCAAGAGACTTCCTGGTTGTGGCGATGATGTCACAGTGCTCAACAACATTATCAGTCTCAAGGATTTGTATATGGTAGTTCTCACAAAACATAAACTGTCAGATGATTACCTTCTCAGTAACCCTCCATAAATCATTGGCGAGGTGGGAAACAAAAAGCCTTTGGCTGCTTCACAGGTGCTTAATTCACAAAGCAAATATTCCTCAGTCTTTCCTCTGAAGAAGTATTTGAGTTTAGAGGACTTGTGAGATTACTGACGCCTACGGCGATGTGTTAGTGTAACATTGAGCTCCCTTGACTACAGTAAATATGACATTTTATAGATGCTCGTCCGTTAGGACACTGTTGGCTTTTCAATTCAGAATCCTGACACAATGTACCGTGTAATGTGATTTGGGTTGAGCAAGATTAGGTTGGAAGAGAATTGGGCTGTCTGAGCTCACTCTTAGCAACTCTGTCCTTATGTCGTTTTCGGTTTCTCTCTTATTCATTTGCCTTATATTGATGGGCAACGTTTATTCAATGCATGTATTGCCAGTGGACAAACCCCTGGCCTTGATTATCAACCGTTTGGGTCCTTTGGACAGTGTCACTTCAAGTTAAAGGATGATCAGGTCGTACCAGACCTGGGTTCAAATACTATTTGAAATCAATACTTCCTTGAGCTTGTCTGGAACAATGGAACCAATAGCTTAGTTGCAAGAGTTCAAACCCAGACCATCTGGGTTTGAACTCTTCGAGACAGACTAAAGCAAACACTACAGTATTTCCAAGATTTCAAATAGTATTTGAACCCAGATGTGGTTGACACCACTGTACCATTTACCAGTCATGTTAAGTAATCTGAAAATTGATATTGTCTATAAAAGTTGGCCAGCGTTGTGAATAACATGGATATAACATGGAATTTTGTGGACCAAAAATTGTGTAGCGATGTACAAAATTACCCGTAAATTGAATGTGCCTATACACATTACTTTCTAAATATGAGGTAAAACACTATTTAATGTGAGACAGTAATGTGTTTGAATTGAAGTGATATGTAATGTTTTTGTAGTCTTTTTTACACACACACACACACACACACACACACACACACACACACACACACACACACACACACACACACACACACACACACACACACACACACACACACACACACACACACACACACACACACACACAAAATGTAAAGAATTTGAAAACACACCCCGAATTGTTTTTCAAATTGATGAATACTAATGAAATTGATCTTACCATTTTTTGGTTTCTTTTTGTTAGAATTCATGTTTCCAGTTTTCTATTGAAACAATACTTTTTAGGCTTGATGTACTTTTCACATGGAAGTTTGCTGCTTTAATTTAGCAAATCAATGTTTCTGTCAGCATGACACTGGTGTGTGTAATACAGTACTAGTTGTTGTTTGGGCACAATGTCATTGGTGACTAAAGATTGTGCAGTACATACATATTATAGTTCAAGGGCTCCAGCTATTCTTACTATTCTGATGAAACAGTTGATAATAAAAATGTACACATTAACCAGTTACCACAGAACCTGATTTTTCTTAAGTTTGAAATTCACTGCTTGACTGATGGACCTTACCGATAATTGTATGTGTGGGGTACAGAGATGAGGTAGTCATTCTAAAATCATGTTCAACACTATTATTGTTCACAGAGTGAGTCCATGCAACTTATTATGTGACTTGTTAAGGACATTTTTACTCCTGAAATGATTTAGACTTGACATAACAAAGGGGTTGAATACTTATTGAGCAAAGACATTTCAGCTTTTCATTTGGAATTCATTTGTAAAACTTTTATCTCAACTTAATACATTTTAAATTCAGGCTGTAACACAACACATTTTGGAAAAAGCGTGAATAATCTGAAGGCAGTCAATGTTCCAGATCAGGGGTTCTCAAACTTCTCAAACTTTTTGGGGTCGGAGAAAATTCATCAGGGACCCTCATAATCAAAACACAAAAAATAGCATACAAAGTGTTTTACTATGACTTCGGTAGTGCATGGCCGGACTAACCAAGTTTCAGGCCCTGGGAAGGAACATTTTAAAGGCCTGCCTTTTGGCATCGGAGAGAAAATGTTGGAGTTTTCAAGTTGAAATTACAGTGCATTTATGTATTGAGAAGTATTCAATACAAGACCTTGAAAAAATATAATTGGATACCAATAACCCTGTGACCCTCCCAGGCCCATGTTGCCCAGGGTTAAGAACATACATTGTAGATTAATAATATTGCATTGTATTGTATAGCACCCTCTAAAGTTATTTGGATCGCTTGGCCAAAATTAATTTCATCTGTTGTTGTTAGTAATATTCATATATTTTTTATTGAGATCTGACAGTACCTCCGGGGATCCCTGAGAACCCCTGTCCTTAGAGCGTTTAAAAAAATATTCAGCTCACATTGTTTTTTGAATGGCTGGCCATCCACCAATCCACCATCACGGTTGGAAATAGATGGTGTGGTCATGTGGTGCATTGGTTCCCGAACTGGGAAAATTGGCTTTCTAATGAGGGCGTTGCAATTCTTCTGCACACAAAAACGAGTATTAAAAAAAATGCATTCTACAAATTTGGGGAACCAAAGCACATCCTGTTAAAAGCACCTCAGAATGACTGCTAAACCACCAGGGTCATGTTCAGTAGGACACACGGTTTAAAACGGAAAACGAAACCAATCGTTTCTTTTTGGGCAACTCTGGGAACAACCACCACCTTACACTCAATTCCAAACCGTGTTCTCCTGTATCGTACCTACTGAACACGGCCCTGTTAGTCCACGCTCCTTTGTTAGCCTGGCATCCAAACTGAATTCGCTACGTTTCACCATCGCTTCGCTTTACAACAACAGTGAAATGTAGCTTAATCCATTTGGGTGCCAACCAGTCTGCTTCTATGTAGCCCTGGGGCTATTGCGAGTGTCTCTCTCCCTGATCCCATCCCAGGCCCTGGGGAAGTATCGTTATGTGGAACAGGAGGAGCAGGATGTGCTGCTCTCTGCCCTGTCAGCCCTGCAGGACAAGGCTCAGCACCTGGAGTACAACCTGAGCGCCGAGACGCGTATCAAACTGGACCTGTTCTCAGCCCTGGGAGACACCCGCAGGCAGCTGGAGATAACACAAGGTCCCCCTTCCCATTTATGTTAAAGCGCTATATAATCCTTTTATAGCTTTATAGAATTATGTTATAGCTCTAGAATTATGTTATAGCTTTATAGAAATATTAAATATCTTTATAGCATTATTTTATAGCTCTAGAATTATGTTATAGCTCTAGAATTATGTTATAGCTTTATAGAATTATTTTATAGCTCTATAGAATTACAGTACCAGTCAAAAGTTTGGATATACCTACTCTTTCCAGGTTCTTTATTTTTACTATTTTCTACATTGTGGAATAATAGTGAAGACATCAAAACGATGAAATAACACATATGGAATCATGTAGTAACCAAAAAGTGTTAAACAAATCTAAATATATTTTATGTTTGAGATTCTTCAAAGTAGCCACCCTTTGCCTTGATGACAGCTTTGCACATTCTTGGCATCCTCTCAACCAGCTTCATGAATGCATTTAAATTAACAGGTGTGCCTTGTTAAAAATGTATTTGTGGAATTTCGTTTGAGACAATCAGTTGTGATGTGACAAGTTAGGGGTGGTATACAGAAGATAGACCTATTTGGTAACAGACCAAGTCCATATTATGGCAAGAACAGCTCAAAGAAAAAGAAAGAGAAACGACAGTCCATCATTACTTTAAGACATGGAGTTTAGTCAATACGCAACATTTCAAGAACTTTAAAAGTTTCTTCAAGTGTTGTCGGCAAAAACCATCAAGTTTTGTGATGAAACGGGCTCTCGTGAGGACAGCCACAGGAAAGAAATACCCAGAATTACCTCTGCTGCAGAGGACAAGTTCATTAGAATTACCAGCCTCGGAAAGTGCAGCCCAAATAAATGCAGTATGGAGTTCAAGTAACAGACACATCTCAACATCAACTGTTCAGAGGAGACTGTGTGAATCAGGCCTTCATGGTCGAATTGCTGCAAAAAAAACACTACTAAAGCACACCAATAATAAGAAGAGACTTGCTTGGGCCAAGAAACAGGAGCAATGGACATTAGACCAGTGAAAATCTGTCCTTTGATCTGATGAGTCTAAATTTGAGATTTCTGGTTCCAACCTCTGTGTCTTTGTGTGACACATAGTAGGTGAACGGATGATCTCCGCATGTGTGGTTCTCACCGTGAAGCATGGAGGAGGATATGTGATGGTGTTTTGCTGGTGACACTGTCAGTGATTTATTTATAATTCAAGGCACACTTAACCAGCATGGCTACCACAGCATTCTGGTTTGTGCTGAGTGGGACTATAATTTGTTTTTCAACAGGACAATGACCCAACACACCTCCAGGCTGTGTAAGGGCTATTTGACCAAGAAGGAGAGTGATGGAGTGCTGCATCAGATGACCTGGCCTCCACAATCACACGACCTCAACCCAATTGAGATGGTTTGGGATATGTTGGACCGCAGAGTGAAGGAAAAGCAGCCAACAAGTGCTCAGCATATGTGGGAACTCCTTCAAGACTGTTGGAAAATATTTCCAGGTGAAGCTGGTAGAGAGAATGCCAAGAGTGTGCAAAGCTGTCATCAAGGCGAAGGATGGCTACTTTGAAGAATCTCAAATATTAAATATACTTTGATTTGTTTAAAACTTGGTTACTACATGATTCCATATGTGTTACTTCATAGTTTTGATGTCTTCACTATTATACTACAATGTAGAAAATAGGAGAAATAAAGAAAAACCCTTGAATGAGTTGGTGGGTCCAAACTTTTGACTGGTACTGTGTCATAGCTTTATAGAATTATGTTATAGGTCTACGGAATTATGTTATAGCTCTATATAATTATGTCAGAGCTTTATAGAATTATGTCATAGCTTTACAGAATTATGTTATAGGTCTATAGAATTATGTCATAGCTTTTTAGAATTATGTTATAGGTCTATAGAATTATGTCATAGCTTTGTAGAATTATGTCATAGCTTTATAGAGTTATGTCATAGCTTTTTAGAATTACGTCATAGCTTTATAGAGTTATGTTATAGGTCTACGGAATTATGTTATAGCTCTATATAATTATGTCAGAGCTTTATAGAGTTATGTCATAGCTTTTTAGAATTATGTTATAGGTCTATAGAATTATGTCATAGCTTTTTAGAATTATGTTATAGGTCTATAGAATTATGTCATAGCTTTGTAGAATTATGTCATAGCTTTATAGAATTATGTTATAGGTCAATAGAATTATGTCATAGCTTTATAGAATTATGTTATAGGTCTATAGAATTATGTCATAGCTTTGTAGAATTATGTTATAGCTTTATAAAATTATGTTATAGGTCTATAGAATTATGTTATAGCTTTACAGAATTATGTTATAGCTTTGTAGAATTATGTAATAGCTTTATATAATTATGTTATAGCTTTATAGAATTATGTTATAGCTTCATAGAATTATGTTATAGCTTTGTAGAATTATGTTATAGGTCTATAGAATTATGTCATAGCTTTATAGAATTATGCTATAGGTCTATAGAATTGTTAAAGGTTTATAGAATTATGTTATAGCTTCATTAAATTGTGTTATAGTTCTATATAGCATTGATTTAGCCGATTGCCAATTTGAGATATGCACGTGTAGCTTGAACTTTCACTTAAATCTTGCATTGATATCAATGGAAGATTTGCTTGAATATTTCAGTTTTACTGTATGCCCGATTATTATGTGAGGATTTGACACTGTAAAGAGAGTTCAGCTACAGTAATTCAGTGACTTCATAAATTATAATTTTAATCTATAACTCCATCGCTTATCGTGACTCTACAGTACCTCTGTCCCACAGGAAAAGTACTCAAGCAGGATAAGGAGATTGGCGAGATGAAACGCAAGATCGCCGAGGTCATGGCTGTCGGTCCTGGCATGTCCTTCATGACGCGGCGGCCCGCCGTACCGCAGTACCGCACCAAGTTCCTCAACTCAGAGCGCTATGTGCTCAACCCACGGGCGCTGATGTACCAGTGTCTTAAGAAATAAGAATCCACCACGACCTGTTGAAAACATGCGGTAGACCATCTTAAGCCTTATCTTGAGCAGGGCTCCGCCTGTGCAGTCACTTGTAACACGTCTATCTCCTAGAAACGGGAGAGCACCCTTTAAATAATATATATATATATATATATATATATATATATATATATATATTTAATAACAACAAATCAATACATAAAGCACATGAGGGAACACAAGCATACATAGATTACAAACAATGGACAATCGAGCTAGGGGGTACACTATCACATTACAATTACACAAGGACCTTAAGGGACATGCATATACTTACAATTCTAACAGCTTTTTTGTTAGTAGAGCATTTAAGGGACATGCATATACTTACAATTCTAACAGCTTTTTTGTTAGTAGAGCATTTAACCGTCTTAAAATACAGTTCAATTTATTTTTGTAGGGTACGAAAATGTGGTTTTCTGTTTGTACATTTACATTTGTGTATATGAAATTTGGCCAAAAGTATAATGAAATTAATTACATAAAAATGATTCCGCTTATTTCTATTGAATGTAAAGAATCCAAACAGTACATCTCTCCACAATAGTGTAAAGTCTTCATAAATGTGTTCAATTATAAACCTACTGATGTCTTGCCACAGTTTTCTTACATGCAATACAATGCCAAAAAAGATGCACAACTGTTTCTGGGTGGTCATTACAAAAGGAGCAATTTGAGTTGATGTTTTCCTTAAACTTCTTCATATAGTGGTTGGCAGGATAATATTTATGAATAATTTTAAAGGAAACTTCCTTAACTTTGTTAACAAGTAGGTATGTTTGTGGCAACATCCAAACTTTTTTCCAACAGATAAATAAATCCATTCCAATAAGGCATGACATAAGGCATAGATACAACATCCTGCTGAAACAAGGATCGTATCGCTCTGTTGTTGAATGGACCAAAAGAGAAACAAATCTTTCCTACTGATGAGTCAACGGGGTCAATAGAAGGTAGGCTCTGAGGGTCAGGTCTCGACATGTTCCTGAATAACATAGCAACACCTGAGGGAATGGCATTTAAAACAATTGCAAAATCTTTAGGTGTTACAGGGACCTTGTAAAGTGATAAGAATTCTTTATAACTGAGTAAAAGACCCTCTGCATTTACCAGTTGGCTCACCAATAGGATATTATTTCTGAACCAATATTCTAAAAACAGAGAGGTATTTTTATACAATATATCCCGATTATTCCATATATAATATCTGTGTGGAGAAAAATTGTGTTTATAAATTAAGGACCATGACAAGAAAACCTGTCGATGAAAAGCAGAAAGTTTCACTGGAACTTTGTCAATATTATAATTGCAAAACAACATGAAGTTAAGGCCACCAAAAGTAGAGAAGACATGATGAGGAATAAAATTCCAGATAGAAGTGGGTCTTCTTAGGAATTGTTTTACCCAATTGATCTTGAAAGTATTATTTAAAGTAGTAAAATCCAGAAAATTCAATCCACCATTCTCATAAGTGTTCATTACAACAGTTTTCCTAATGTAATGGGTACGGTTTCTCCAAAGAAAGTTGAAAAGCATCTGGTCTATCTCCTTGCTTATTTTACGGTCAAGATATAAAACGGGAGAGCACCCAAGAGACTTCCTGGTTGTGGCGATGATGTCACAGTGCTCAACAACATTATCAGTCTCAAGGATTTGTATACGGTAGTTCTCACAAAACAAACTGTCAGATGATTACCTTCTCAGTAACCCTCCATAAATCATTGGCGAGGTGGGAAACAAAAAGCCTTTGGCTGCTTCACAGGTGCTTAATTCACAAAGCAAATATTCCTCAGTCTTTCCTCTGAAGAAGTATTTGAGTTTAGAGGACTTGTGAGATTACTGACGCCTACGGCGATGTGTTAGTGTAACATTGAGCTCCCTTGACTACAGTAAATATGACATTTCATAGATGCTCGTCCGTTAGGACACTGTTGGCTTTTCAATTCAGAATCCTGACACAATGTACCGTGTAATGTGATTTGGGTTGAGCAAGATTAGGTTGGAAGAGAATTGGGCTGTCTGAGCTCACTCTTAGCAACTCTGTCCTTATATCGTTGTTTTCGGTTTCTCTCTTATTCATTTGCCTTATATTGATGGGCAACGTTTATTCAATGCATGTATTGTCAGTGGACAAACCCTTGGCCTTGACTATCAACAGTTTGGGTCCTTTGGACAGTGTCACTTCATGTTAAAGGATGATCAGGTCGTACCAGACCTGGGTTCAAATACTATTAAAAATCAATACTTCCTTGAGCTTGTCTGGAACAATGGAACCAATAGCTTAGTTGCAAGAGTTCAAACCCAGACCATCTGGGTTTGAACTCTTCGAGACAGACTAAAGCAAACGCTACAGTATTTCAAAGATTTCAAATAGTATTTGAACCCAGATGTGGTTGACACCACTGTACCATTTACCAGTCATGTTAAGTAATCTGAAAATTGATATTGTCTATAAAAGTTGGGCAGCGTTGTGAATAATATGGATATAACATGGAATTTTGTGGACCAAAAATTGTGTAGCGATGTGCAAAATTACCCGTAAATTGAATTTTGAATTCAAAATAGGAGATAAAACACTATTTAATGTGAGACAGTAATGTGTTTGAATTGAAGTGATATGTAATGATTTTGTAGTCTTTTTTACACACACACACACACAAAATGTAAAGAATTTGAAAACACACCCCGAATTGTTTTTCAAATTGATGAATACTAATGAAATTGATCTTACCATTTTTTGGTTTCTTTTTGTTAGAATTCATGTTTCCAGTTTTCTATTGAAACAATACTTTTTAGGCTTGATGTACTTTTCACATGGAAGTTTGCTGCTTTAATTTAGCAAATCAATGTTTCTGTCAGCATGACACTGGTGTGTGTAATACAGTACTAGTTGTTGTTTGGGCACAATGTCATTGGTGACTAAAGATTGTGCAGTACATACATATTATAGTTCAAGGGCTCCAGCTATTCTTACTATTCTGATGAAACAGTTGATAATAAAAATGTACACATTAACCAGTTACCACAGAACCTGATTTTTCATAAGTTTGAAATGAGCTTTGCAGAAAAAAACCTTCATGCAGGTTATTGAGACCAAAACGTTGGTTATAAGATCAATTCCATCAGTGGCGCATCACCAGTTACCTGGAGTTATCTAATTTGAGCATACCGTTTTTCTGCATGCACCTGGTAATATGATAGGTATGCAAGCAGGGCTGGGGTCAATTACATTCCCGAAGTAAACTGAAATTCCAATACCAAATTCTATGAAAAAATTTGAAATTTGAATTTCAGTTTACTGACTGAACTAACCCTGTGCAAGACATCAGTTTATCTATTCTTCAGCAGACAAACATTCAAAAGGAAAACACTATTACATAAAATACAAAGCAGACAATCAACAGAAACCAGAAGGGAGTCAAACAAGTAATTGAAGTGCTAGGTGTCATGTTTATTTCAGGAAGTGAAATTTAAAAAAGGAGAAAGGTGTTGCAGAGCCAGATACAGCAGAGGCATCCCTGTTCCTGGAATGCGTTGACATTTGGTCAGGTGTGGTGCCGAGTTGGAACAAACAGCTAATTGATCAGTTCAGTGATTGCAAATATTCAACACACCTGGCCCTCCAGGACCAGGGTTGCCTACCCGAGACACAGCATTATGTCCAGCATGACATACACTATAGAAGAAAAATACCAACCCATGTATCCCTCTTACCAAACCCACACCCCTCCCCTAACACATCCAAATCGTTACGTTGCTGGTTAAAACCATACCTAAGCAGTGGTAGTTATTGTATTTGAAAAGACGAATTAAAACAACCAAAACAGTACATTAGTGCAAACTAGCAGCAAGTGGACTCGACAGATACTAGGAAAGTGGGTGTTTGTGACTTCTTAGTATATTCTGTGCTGCATCTGATTTCAAGCAGAACGTGTGCTTTCAGAGGATCAGTGATACAGTCCTGTAACTCCCACACTGATACTGTATGTCTGTTATGACAATACGTTATTCTCAGTTTAACATACAGGCCTTCGCCCACACCACATTTCTCACTTTAGTTTCTGTAAAGAAAAAAGATCTTCCCTTCACAATGGTTGATTGAATAGGAATGTAGTGTTAATTAGGGAGTGATAATTGTTAACTTGCAGCCAGTTTAGTTTAAGGTATAAAGAGTGCATGCATGTATTCACTACACGTTATGAGTCAATTTATTTGTTAAGGAATGTGACTAGAGGTAAACCAATAGTCTTAAAGTGTAAACCAGAGGTCCTTACGTGAATACTGTTTCACTGTGTCTGAGAAATGGCACCAAAACATACATTGGAAAAAACGCATGACCACCAACATTTGCAAAATAAAACTTTAAAGAGTAAGAAACAGTCGAGTGACAAAGTTCCTTCTCATAGAATAATTCAAATTGAAACGTTTGTATGTGGACCCCAGGAAGAGTAGCTGCTGCATGGGCAACAACTACTGGGGATCCTAATGAACTAAACATTCACGAAAAGAACCAACCGGCTCCGTGCTGAAAGTTCATGATAGACCATATTGATAAATAACTTATTAATAATCCCAACATTTGGACTGCAATCAGCTCTCCCACTCTCCACCTGAGCTCAGGTAAAGGTGTCGTCATAACTACAGCTACATCTCATTCTGATAATACAAAAGGAAGTTGGGGGGAGGGGGCGCATCACACTCACATCAAAGGAAGATGCCTCGTTTGCTGGGAGAAAGTAGAGAAGAGGACCAATCACAACCAGACTCCGCCCACACACAGCACCATGCATAAGTACATCGGAACGCGAGACCGAAGATATTTACGCTCACAGACCGATAATTCTGATAGTTGTGTGTAAAAACTCCTTAAAAATGTTCAAAATATAGCTCATAATACTGACTAAAGTGACAACGAGTCATTTTTTCTTTTAAAACAGAAGCAAATGGCTACACAAAATATACTAGAAGCATAAGTACAAAAAATACTAAAACACCTAGTGAGGGGTGGGACAGGGACAGGCCAAGGCTTTCCCCTGTGTCCCTGCAAAGCTTTCCCACATTTTTTTTGTGAGCGACAACAAAGTCCTGTGTGAGAGGATGAGGAGAGGATGAGGGGAGGGGGGGGGGTTGAGCACAGAAGGGGTGAGGCTCCTCTGCTATGAGGATACGGTGACCGGATTCAAGAATCCGTTCCGGCTGTAGAACTTAGAGAAGGCCTCTTCCAGAACCGAAGCGAGTCGTGGCTGGTCGCCCTAGAGGAGAGAAAAGAGAATTCAGGACCCCATTTGAAAGGCAAAGTGTCAGAATGCCTCATCCTCAGCCCTCTGTATCCTGCTGGAGTGTTTTGAGCCTGGGGCTGCAGGCATGCTGTGGGGTCACAGGGATTGTGACCCCTTGTCTTACCTCGCTGATGAATCCCAGCTGAACGAGCTCCACAGCCAGCTCCTGCACATTCTCATCTGTACACAAAACACACAGGTCAAAAACCATGTGACCTGGCTGGTCTAGTGATAATGTTACACCCTCCGGCACACATATCTACAGTGTCGGTTAAGGTTTGAATCTGGCCTTCTGCCCTCAAACAAAATCCATCTCTCACCACAGTCACTCTTTCTACCTGTTCAATAAAAATCTGAAAATACATTTAAAAGGTAAAGTACAACACTCTTGATGTGTCCATTTCTTTTGTATTTAACCTTTATTTTGACAGGGAAGACAGAGACCTAGGTCTCTTTTCAAAATGCACCCTGTATAATAAAACACACACAATCATGGTATGCACAAATATAACATCACAAATCACCCTGAAAAACAGTTATATTTATCCACAAATAAATCCACAATCCTTCAGGTTTCGGGGCTGTCGCTGGGCAATACGGACTTTCAGCTCCCTCCAAAGATTTTCTATTGGGTTCAGGTCTGGAGACTGGCTAGGCCACTCCAGGACCTTGAGATGCTTCTTACGGAGCCACTCCTTAGTTGCCCTGGCTGTGTGTTTTGGGTCGTTGTCATGTTGGAAGACCCAGCCATGACCCATCTTCAATGCTCTTACTGAGGGAAGGAGGTTGTTGGCCAAGATCTCGCGATACAGGGCCCCATCTATCCTCCCCTCAATACGGTGCAGTCGTCCTGTCCCCTTTGCAGAAAAGCATCCCCAAAGAATGATGTTTCCACCTCCATGCTTCACGGTTGGGGTGGTGTTCTTGGGGTTGTACTCATCCTTCTTCTTCCTCCAAACACGGCGAGTGGAGTTTAGACCAAAAAGCTCTATTTTTGTCTCATCAGACCACATGACCTTCCCCCATTCCTCCTCTGGATCATCCAGATGGTCATTGGCAAACTTCAGACGGGCCTGGACATGCGCTGGCATGAGCAGTGGGACCTTGCGTGTGCTGCAGGATTTTAATCCATGACTGCGTTACTAATGGTTTTCTTTGAGACTGTGGTCCTAGCTCTCTTCAGGTCTTGACCAGGTCCTGCTGTGTAGTTCTGGGCTGATCCTTCACCTTCCTCATGATCATTGATGCCCCACGAGGTGAGATCTTGCATGGAGCCCCTGACTGAGGGTGATTGACCGTCATCTTGAACTTCTTCCATTTTCAAATAATTGCGCCAACAATTGTTGCCTTCTCACCAAGCTGCTTGCCTATTGTCCTGTAGCCCATCCCAGCCTTGTGCAGGTCTACAATTTTATCCCTGATGTCCTTACACAGCTCTCTGGTCTTGGCCATTGTGGAGAGGTTGGAGTCTGTTTGATTGAGTGTGTGGACAGGTGTCTTTTATACAGGTAACGAGTTCAAACAGGTGCAGTTAATACAGGTATTGAATGGAGAACAACAGGGATTCTTAAAGAAAAACGAACAGGTCTGTGAGAGCCGGAATTCTTACTGGTTGGTAGGTGATCAAATACTTATATCATGCAATAAAATGCAAATTAATTACTTAAAAATCATAATGTGATTTTCTGGATTTTTGTTTTAGATTGCGTCTCTCACAGTTGAAGTGTACCTATGATAAAAATTACAGACCTCTACATGCTTTGTAAGTAGGAAAATCTGCAAATTGGCAGTGTATCAAATACTTGTTCTCCCCACTGTACCTAGTTTGGTGGAGACCCTAGGAACCTCAAGAGTTTACCAACCCTGTAAACGTGTTAGGCAACTCAGATGTCTATACTTTAGCAGCAAAGTTAGATAAGACAAGTTTCTGAAGTACGGCCTTGTAAACAAAAAAGGGAGTAATGTAAAGATCTACATGTCTTTAGCCAAGTCCAGCCAACCTTATGATACAGGATACAGTGATGGGTATCAAAACTGTCATCTAACAAAACAAAGGGCACTATGATAGATGGCATCTAAAGGTTTAAGAGTTGTAACAGCTGCACTTTGATAAATAATATCACCATAATCAACAGACAAAAAGGTTGATTGAATAATCTGCTTCCTACTGCTTAGAGAAATACATGATTTGTTTTGGAAAAGGCAACTTTAAATCTCAGCTTCTTAAGCAGCTCATGTATATGTTTGTTTTTTAAATCCATGTCAATCCAAATGCCTAAGTATTTATAAATACAGCATGCTATGTACACCCCCAAATCAACCCCAAAGACGTGTGGATACTTACTTGGTAACAAATCACAACTTAAGTGCCTGTTCAACTTGTCCTCAAGTTTCAGCAACAGCGTAAGCTGGAAAAAGAAGTAAGATAGAGATGTGTATATAGATTATCTATTTGTTTTAAGGTTTGAAATCTGAACAGGACAGGCTTTACCCCGGGCTGTATTCACAAAGCGTCCCAGAGTTGGGGGGCTTTTAAATCATAATGAATAAGATTATATGGTCGGATGGGACCTGATCCTAGATCAGCATTGATGAATAGTCATGAGAAACTTACGTGATGTTTGGCGCCCTCATCAACAGGCTCGATGTTGCACTGCATCTGTAGAACCTGGGCAGAAAGATTTTTGTAGTCCAAAGCCAATTCAAACCAGTAGATAACACATATTTGGACAAAAATATATCTCTCCCTTTTAAAAAACACATACTGATCTATTTCATTTATATGTACTACATTTTGTCTCTTGTATCTACTACCTACACTTGTTGATTGTCTATATTATGCCTATGGAGTTCAGCCTGTATTGACTGCAATGTGGGACTAAACAATACTTGAACTACTCAATTCCCCAATCAATCCCCTTTTTCCTTGTCCAGTGTGCCTTTCAATCCAGCTCTGTACTTCCCCCTCCTCCTTTAGGACTTACCTTCCTGGTCTCCAGCTCTGTACTTCCCCCTCCTCCTTTAGGACTTACCTTCCTGGTCTCCAGCTCTGTACTTCCCCCTCCTCCTTTAGGACTTACCTTCCTGGTCTCCAGCTCTGTACTTCCCCATCCTCCTTTAGGACTTACCTTCCTGGTCTCCAGCTCTGTACTTCACCCTCCTCCTTTAGGACTTACCTTCCTGGTCTCCAGCTCTGTACTTCCCCATCCTCCTTTAGGACTTACCTTCCTGGTCTCCAGCTCTGTACTTCACCCTCCTCCTTTAGGACTTACCTTCCTGGTCTCCAGCTCTGTACTTCCCCCTCCTCCTTTAGGACTTACCTTCCTGGTCTCCAGCTCTGTACTTCCCCCTCCTCCTTTAGGACTTACCTTCCTGGTCTCCAGCTCTGTACTTCCCCCTCCTCCTTTAGGACTTACCTTCCTGGTCTCCAGCTCTGTACTTCCCCATCCTCCTTTAGGACTTACCTTCCTGGTCTCCAGCTCTGTACTTCCCCATCCTCCTTTAGGACTTACCTTCCTGGTCTCCAGCTCTGTACTTCCCCATCCTCCTTTAGGACTTACCTTCCTGGTCTCCAGCTCTGTACTTCCCCCTCCTCCTTTAGGACTTACCTTCCTGGTCTCCATCTCTGCAGGCTCAGGAGTGGGGCTTTTGACTGATGGGGGCACGATGGGGGACTTCACTGCTTCCTGCTCAGGCTGCTTGGGGCCGGGTACCCCAAAAGCTGTCAGCGGGTAGATCCCATTCCTGATACACCAGAGAGAGGGGGGGGCGTGAGTTAGATGCCTTACACACACACACACATACCTCTACAAAAACACACACCCCTCTACAAAAACACACATTCCCCTACCTCACATCTTCCAGGAACTTGTCCAGCTCAAGAGCAGGGAACTGGGAAAGCCTGTGGACATCAACATATTGTGAACAGCGGACTAACCAGGAACACACTGTCCAAGGCACAACATCAAGCGTGTCTCAATAGGAGACTAAACAGCAGTTGGGGACCATAAGTTCCTTCCCTTCTCAGTTATGTGCTAGTGGAGATGGCTAAAAATCTGAACGTCATTTAAGATTTTAACAGAGTCATTTCAATATTTTTGTGATTCCAAGAGATAGTTGGATCTAAGACTCACTTCATCTGAACTCCGTCCTTGACCTCCACGATCACCAGGTTGAGGTCCATGTTCTTCGTCATGTCCTCAAGAGCATTTTCTGGAATCATGTCTACATCACAAGATAGTGATAGTCCAATGACAGTTTGTATGTGTCAGTGTCAATTTGTGTGTGTCGCAGTGTGTTTCAGTGTCTGTGTGCGTGTGTCTTGCTACTCACGCTGGTGGCTGACGATGCAGTGCGCTGCCAGCAGCTTCAGTAAGGGCACCTCGAACAGGGCCTGGTGGAACAGCAGCTCTTTGGCCGTGGGCCGCTTGCTGGGGTCCTGTTCCAGACACTTCTGGATGAACTCCTACCACAAGAAAACACAGGTACTAAGAAGACGAGGTTCAGTCCTGGACAACACCGGCACTAACAAGACAAGGTTCAGTCCTGGACAACACTGGCATTAACAAGACAAGGTTCAGTCCTGGACAACACCGGCACTAACAAGACGAGGTTCAGTCCTGGACAACACCGGCACTAACAAGACGAGGTTCAGTCCTGGACAACACCGGCACTAACAAGACGAGGTTCAGTCCTGGACAACACCGGCACTAACAAGACGAGGTTCAGTCCTGGACAACACCGGCACTAACAAGACGAGGTTCAGTCCTAGACAACACCGGCACTAACAAGACAAGGTTCAGTCCTGGACAACACTGGCATTAACAAGACAAGGTTCAGTCCTGGACAACACCGGCACTAACAAGACGAGGTTCAGTCCTGGACAACACCGGCACTAACAAGACAAGGTTCAGTCCTGGACAACACCGGCACTAACAAGACAAGGTTCAGTCCTGGACAACACCGGTATTAAAGAGAAATGACATGTCTGGATGAACTCCTGCCACAGGTAAACACACACATACAGGCAATAAAGAGAAACGTAAATAATAAAATCAAAGTTTCTCAAATGTTTTCAGAGCTCAAAAATGGTCTGGTGACATGTTGATTTTGGAGTGAACTATCCCTTTAAGAACACTATGGGCTATAGTGGGTTGTTTAGCAACAAAACCAATGCATGCACAACTTTGGGGAAAAACAGATGGGATGGCTTAAATTTGAAGGATTACGGACAACAAGTCAACTCTATTTAGTCTCCAAATGTTTATTGAAAAAATACAGTCGCACAATAAGCACTTGTCTCTCAAATACCTTGTTGGTTAGGTAGCTAGTGAATGTTTGCCATATAAGCATAGACAGTCAAAACACTTCAAAAGCAAGACATGGTGTAAAGAACAAGATACGAGCTGGAGTGAGCAACCTACGATTCCCTACATGGCTGCTACTTGTCATTGTTGCTAGCCATCTGTCCGTTCAGAATCATAACACAGCCTTTTACCCCTGCGATGCGAGCGCATCATTTTCGTGACTTTGTCAGGCAACCTGTCTATGCAGACTATAGTTATGTTATGGCTGGACTAGGTAATACCCTTCAGGACAAACCCATTTCAGCAAAAAGCAGCGGGTGTTAGCTGCTAGGCCAGGGTCCCCAACTCACCCTCTGCAGTGGATCCTCCAGGAACTGAATGGCACTGTTGATGGCTTCTTGGGACACATACGACGACTCGCCGTTGCTCTGGATCTCCAGTACAGCCATCTGAAGAGACGAGGAGGTGTGGGGAATAGAAGATTTGAAACAGGACAAGAAGTACACGACAAAACTGTTGGACTACAAAACTTCCAGTTTCCATGGAGCAAGGCTAGTCATCGACTTCATGATTAAGTTCATTTGCATTTCATTTCTTTCAGTTGTCCGTCATACGAGTGTGAGAAACAAAACCACTCTTCACTCACCTCTAAGGCACACATTCCAAAGGAATAAATGTCCACTGCAGTGGTGACGTCTGCAACAGCTAGAAAAAGACCAACGCCAATCAATGTCAGTAGAAAAACAGCTCCACTACATGGTTTCTCAAAAGGGACCATTTGTCTAAGGTTAAAGGTTATCTACCTCCATACTCAGGAGCAAAGAAATGCAGGCTCTTCTGCTCCTCCCGACAGGTCTTGACGTGGTTGTTGATGGTGTCTGGGGCCACTAACAGACGAGTCACAAATTAGTCCGAAGAGAATGGGGAACGTTAGGTTGCAAGGGCCACCTGGGGTATGTTCAGTAGGGCGCACCGTAGCAAAACATTTCTGCAATGGATAATGAAATCTGTGTTCAGCTACTCCATTTCAAAATGTTTCCTCCCTACTGAACAAGGCCCCGATTTTAAAGAGACTAAAAATACTCTTCAGACCAACACCTCTGAAAAGGTTGACATTTAGCGTGATTGACGGATCTGAGACCCACCTGAGCCAATCTTAATGAGACCATTATGCTGGATGAAGATGGTGTCACAGGTCAGGTTGCCGTGGATGATGGGAGGGTCACAGGAATGCAGGTAGCTGGGGAGAGGAGAGAAAGGTTACAGGAAGCTTCAAGAGAAGTGTGAAATGTGTAGAATTTAGAGTTTGGAAAAAAACAGAACTGGCTCTGTCCAATATGGATATATGTAATGCTGTGTGTGAGAAAGAGAGACTGACCTGAGAGCAGACAGTATCTGTGTACACCAGCGCTTCCAGGCCTGATAGACAACAGACAGACAGCACAGAGATGACATTCAAACCTAATTGAAATGTGATTACCATGTGGTTCTTGAAGTGTTACTTCTGTCAAATGACCAGAATAGGCTGCAATTAATTGCAAAAAATGTATAAATTGCAACAGCGGGAAAGTTCTGCATTAACAGTGGGCTTTGTAGGTTCAGTTAAAAATAGGGCTGTCACAAGATGAAATAAAATGGGACACTGCCCCGCCTGCAGCCAAGAGGGGGATTTTTACTGAGCTACTAGGAAACCAGGAAGAGCATACAGGTGACATACATTCTGCATACAGCTTTTTCTGTGTCGGTCCAATTGTTCATTTCAATTTAAAACCAGTTCTTTAAAAGGGCACGGCTCAAACAATAGCAAAGCGGCCACCCAGCCACTTCTTCAGTAAACAGTTGAGAGAAAAATCTGTGTACGCGACCAAAAAAAACTTTGATTTGGGTGGAGCTGGAGAAATGGAACCACTCAGTCATATACAAAGCTATGAATGCAAGGACTGCCCATCCATGACATCAACATTTTACATCAACATCAACATTTTATGTCTAGAGGCTATCAATCTAGAAGCCTCAATCTAAACACAATACCCCATAATGAAAAAGGAAAGACAGGTTTTTAGAAATATTGTATGAAAAGTCAGCAAAAACCAAGCCATGAGGTCGAAGGAATTGCCCGTAGAGCTCTGAGACAGGATTGTGTCGAGGCACAGATCTGGGGAAGGGTACCAAAACAGTTCTGCAGCATTGAAGGTCCAAGAACACAGTGGCCTCCATCAGTGTTAAATGGAACAAGGTTGGAACCACCAAGACTCTTCCTAGAGCTGGCCACCTGGCCAAACTAAGCAATCGGGGGAGAAGAATGGGAGAAACTCCCAAAATACAGGTGTGCCAAGCTTGTAGCATTATACCCAAGAAGAATCAAGGCTGTAATCGCTGCCAAAAGGTGCTTCAACAAAGTTCTGAGTAGAGGGTCTGAATACTGATTTCATTTTTTTATATTTAATAAATATGCTAAATTAAAATTAAAATAAAAACTTGTTTTCGCTTTGTCATTATGGGGTATTGTGTAAAGATTTGATGAGGAACATTTATTTAATCAATTTTAGAATAAGTCTGTAACGTAACAAAATGTGGAAACGGGGAAGGGGTCTGAATAACATTCCAAATGCAGTTTAAGTATTCAGACCCTTTGCTATGAGACTCAAAATTGAGCTCCGGTGATGAAACCAAGACTGAACTCTCTGCCAAGCGTCACATCTGGAGGAAACTAGGCACCGCTCATCACCTGGCCAATACCATCTCTACAGTGAAGGATGGTGGTGGCAGCATCATCATGCTGTTGGGAAGTTTTTCAGCAGCAGGGACTTGAACCCGATCGAACATCACTGGGAGGAATGGGATAAACTCCCCAAATACAGGTGTGCCAAGCTTGTAGCTTTATACCCAAGAAGACTTGAGGCTAATCGCTGGCAAAGGTGCTTCAACAATGTACTGAGTAAAGGGTCTGAGTACCAGTCAAATGAATCCTAGAGCTTGATGGTTTTTGCGACTACACTTAAAGATGCTTTCAAAGTTCTTAAAACGTTCCGGACTGACCTTCATGTCTTAAAGTAATGGACTGTCATTTGTCTTCACTTGTTTGAGCTGTTCTTGTCATAATATGGACTTTGTATTTTACCAAATAGGGCTAGCTTCTGTATACCACCTCTACCTTGTCACAACACAACTGATTGGCTCAAACGCATTAAGGAAAGACATTCCACAAATTCACTTTTAACAAGCCACACCTTCTAATTGAAATGCATTCCAGGTGACTACCTCATGTAGCTGGTTGAGAGAATTCCAAGAGTGTGCAAAGCTGGCTACTTTGAAGAATCAAAAATATTGATTTGTTTAACACTTTTGGTTATTACATGATTCCATGGAATGAGTAGATGTCCAAACTTTTGACTTTTACTATATGTACATTTTTTAGATTTAAAAAAAATAAATAATAGCAGAACTTTCTAAACCTGTTTTTACTTTGTCATTATGTGTGTAGATGAGGGTTAAAAACATTAATCAATTTTAGAATAAGGCTGTAACGTGATGAAATGTGGAAAGAGTGAAAGGGTCTGAATACTTCCCGAATGCACTGTATCATTCATTTAAGTTTATTTTTTTAATGATGTAGCAATAACAGCCCTTTTAAGATCCAAACAGACTAATCCACCCCGTACCTTCTCATTCATTGTCTTGTGGTTTTTCTTGGTCTTTTTCAGAAACTGCTTCAGGCTTCCTGAAGACATGTATTCTGTGATGAAAATGACCTGCAAGTGGAAAAAAGTTGTTCATTTCCTGTGTAATACATTCCATTTATATTTCTTACTATTAAAAAAGGTAGTTATTTTACTGCATTTGAAATCTCTTACCCTGGCCCTATTTTCCTTCACATCAGCCCAGTATTTGTGAAACTTGACAATGTTCAGATGCTCCAACTGGATCAAGTTGTCAAACACCGCTTTGACTTTCTCCTGGACAGTGATAAAAAGGAGAAGGGAAAATAAACATATTTGCAATCAAACATACCTCAATCTTCAACTAATAAACATGATTGATGTCAATGAGCTCAACCGTTCAGTCCAAATTTACATTTTCTCACCATCCACTAAGTTAAGGCCAATTAAGACAAAGTCAATATAACAAAAACAAAAACCCCTTAACCTGGGTTAATGTCTGTTCCTGCTTTTTTTCTCCATGGGGATGTCATTTTTATGAAAAAATTGTCTAACCCGGTCTACATTTGTTTTATTGTGGGTGATGTGGCCACAGGATATTTTTAATAACTAGGGCTTATGTCTGATAACAATCCTGACTTGTAAGAAATGCCAAGAATGTTCTTGCACATATTACATTGGAGGGTATTGCAACTCAGAATATGATCTGGTCTTGCCCTTGCCAAGCAAGAGGTAAAGCAAAGGTTAGTTCAGGATCTCTGCAAGTCATACTTTCCCCACAGAGTCAAACAAACATATTTATATTTTTTAAGTTGTCACATACACCGAATAGGTGTCGTAGTACATAGTATGTACTACGGAGCAAATTAGGGATAAGTGCCTTGCTCAAGGGCACATCGACAGATTTAGCTTGTCGCCTCGGGTATTCGACCACTGCGCTAACCACTAGGCTACCTGCCACCTAAACTCAGAAAAGCAATATCGGGAGAATTCTTGGAACTATTAAAAATTATCAACAAAAACTAAAGGGAGCTCATTCTACTCAATGCTCAGCCTGTATTCAACACACACCAACACAGCATGTTGACATGCAGAACAGAAGGCAGACTACACTGCCTGAGAGCACACTGACAAGCTCCAAACAGACAGAGTCTTGTTTATTCATCACCAAACAGAAAACGGACCACCATCTGGACTTGTCTAATAAGAAATGCTCATTTTTGTTTTGCGTTCAAAACATTTTTAAACGTTATGCGCCCTTATGAACATGACCCAGCCCACAGACAAAGGTTTAAAAACAATGTGCGAGAGGATTGTGCCTGAGGATTATGTAACAACCTCTGAACGGTTTTCATAACACTTTGTAAAGAGTACTTTGCTATATGTTTGGCAGCAACAGGTTGGAACACTTTGCCTAAGGCTCGCTCATGTCGCACCAAATGTGGATCTTTAGCAACCATATGCTGTAGACATCTGACTGCAGACATTTTCATGTGAATCTACATGCAAAAATAGGTGCTCAGTCGGTTCACAAATTACAGCCCGCACTCTGTTCAGGAGGTGCTAAGTACTCTGGGCCAGCAAACGCCATCGGTGTGTCTGAGCACTAAGGAGCTTAGGCAAATCTTACCATAACTCTATCCTCCTGATTCCAGCTTACAAGCAAAAACTCAAGCAGGAAAAGCAGTGACACGCTCAACACCAATGATTACAGGCAACATCCACACTGTGCTAAAGGCTAGAGCTGCCACTTTCAAGGAGCGGGACACTAATCCAGACGCTTAGAAGAAATCCCGCTACACACTCTGACGAACCATCAAAAAGGCAAGGCATCAATACAGAGCCCCGCATGGGTGCATGCTTAGTCTCCTCCTGTACTCCCTGCTCACCCATTACTACGTGGCTCACGACTCCAACATTAAGTTTGCCAACGACACAATGGTGGTAGGCTTGATCACATACAACGAGACAGCCTACAGTACCAGGACAACAAGCTCTCCCTCAACGCCAGCAAGACAAAGGAGCTGATCGTAAATTACGGGAAATGGAGGGCCGAGCACACCCCCTTTCACATCGACAGGGCTGTAATGGAGCGGGTCGAGAGCTTCAAGTTCCTCTGTGTCAACTTCATTTCGGACCTAGTATGGTCCAAACACACCAACACAGTCGTGAAGAGGGCATGACAATGCCTCATCCCCCCTCAGGAGGCTGACAAGATTTGGCATGGGTCCTCAAATCCTCAAAGTTCTACAGTTGCACCATTGAGAGCATCTTGACTGGCTGCATCTCCACTTGGTATGGCAACTGCTTGGCATCCAACCATAAGGCGCTAGAGAGGGTAGTGCCAAATGTCCAGTGCATCACTGGGGCCGAGCTCTCTGCTATCCAGAACCTTTAGCAGGCAGTGTCAGAGGAAGGCCCTAAAAATAGTCTAAGACTCCAGCCACCCAAGTAAAAGCCTGTTCTTTCTGCTACTGCACAACAAGCGGTACCAGAGCGCCAAGTCTGGATCCAAAAGGCTCCTGAACAGCTTCAACCCCTAAGCCATAAGAATGCTGAACAGTTCATCACAAATCTGAAGGGGGGCACCGACTCTACACATACTCTCACAACACAAACACCAGCTGCTGCTGTTTTATCATCTATCCTGATTGCCTTGCCACTTTTACCCCTACCTGCATGAACATATTACCTCAATTATCTCTTACCCCTGCACATTTAGGTACTGGTACTCCTTGTATATAACATCGTTATTTTGTGTTACTATTCTTTTTTTTCTTACAAATTGTTCTTACTTTTTAACTCTGTCCGTAATGAACAATGCAATCTCAAAGTGTATCTCAAATCCCAAATAAACATCAGGTAATTTAAAAATAAATAAATGCTACAACAGTAGCTTGATAAAGTCTGTTTGAGTGCTTTTTGAAGCAGATGGGCAGCCACAGTCATGAGAAGATCTGGAAGCTCATAGCTAGATGGTCAGCGGAGGTGGTGATGAATGGGTGATAACTGATCATAGAGCATGGTTCTGTTGCAGCTGAGCCCTGGTTGAGAACCCAACCCACCTCCTGCAGTTTGAAGTTCTTCCGCTCTGAGAACATGACCTCATTCCACACCACCTCCACACCCTCCTCTGTGTCCATGGCCAGGTAGGCATTGTCAATCCCAGGGACATTGCGCTGGTTCACCTAAAATGAAGAACAGTGTTGGATTACACTAATAATTCTCCATCTGATTCAAAGTAGTTGTGTAAAAAAAACAAGTTCAAAATTTGTACACAAAGAGTAACCCTTTTCTTTTCTCCAGCACATGCTCCCAGCACATGCTCATTGAATACCTCCTCTCTGCGTTTCTGCCAGCGTCCACACGGGCTCTCCTCCAGAATCTCTGACTCGTCCTCGCTCTCCTCTTCCTCGTCCTCTGTCGCCGCTGTTGCAGGGGGCTGTGTCACAGTGGACACTGGGGGGGACACGGATGACACACTCTGACCGGTGGGGGAAGCAACCATAGACTCTGGTTTCCCCTCCTGGACAGAGTCCAACACCTGCTTCCCTTCTCCCTCTGACATCTTGTCAAGCTTGGACACCTACTGCAAAACCCAACAAATTGTAGACTCAAAGGCTTCATGCATCATTGCCAGAAGAGTAAATGTATTGTGTACACACACACACACAGTATTGCCACCCCGGATATTACATTTATGTCAAAGGCTGAGGCACTCTTAAATTCAGTTGAATTTAGCTACATTGCTTCAACAGGGCTGAACCTGATATTGTCCACGCACCTGATACGACGTGCTTGACTATCTGACAGCTTATTTCAGACATTGTTTCAGTCAGAATAAACTAGTTAGGTAACGTTAGTTCTCCTCTCCAGCGTAACATGAAAAAGGGCCCCTCTAAAAATGGCTAACATGAAGTTAGCATAGTTACCTACCTTGTAAACTTGAATAACGTTGTCAGCTCCGTATCAGTAGACTCCAACTACAAACTTATTTCAAATTCTTGTGGAAATACGATTAGCTAACAAGCTACTGTAGCTAGTTATATCCGCTAGTCAGCTAGCTATGTAGCCACCACCGGTTACCGTAACTATAAATGTCGTGATTTGCCGCCTTGAGGATATTAGCTAACCAAAAGGCAAGATGATAGTTAGTTAACTAATCTCACCAACTACTTAACAAGCCGAATTGCTGTTAAAACAAAAATGACAGATTATGCTAGATTTTTGCTAACCTTGTCCCTAGCTGGATGGCCAGTCAGTCAGTCAGCCAAACTAGCGAAAAACAGTTAGCTAGCTAGATACTATAGTACTGCGGTTGTTGCAAAAATATCAAAGTCCTATGTTGGAGGAAAAAAAACAATCGAAATGAAATCATTTTTTTAATATCACAATTATAAAGCAATAGGTTACTATGAACCGAGGTCTACGCGGTTGATAAAATAATGGCGACATACACACACCGGCTCAAATCACTACAAAAGTAATCAAAACCGAGACGGCAGTGGGCGTGGATTTTCCTTCCACGTTGGTTTATTACTCGATGATAGTCTAGATTGACATTTCATAGGCCGAATCATAGTACCAATAAGTAAAATATGCTTTTTGATTGGTCAGAGTTACTGTTGTCGTTCTAATAGGCCACTCCCACAGTAGGGGAGAAAACCAATTATTGGGCCAGACATGCATTCTGTTTTCATCGCCACTAGAGGTCAGTATAGTGCTCACTGTGGGTTAGGCCCATAGGGCCCAAGATACATCTATGGTGAGGCCAAGCTACCTTTTCACAGAGGTATTACGTTTTTTGTAGGTCCCAAAGGGAAAACACGCGGTGTAACTACTTCGTTACACAACAAGATATCAGCTATCAAGTGCATCTCAAACCGAGATTGCGATATACAACACACTGTCCTGCAACTCTCTGCTATGAACTGACAGGTTGCAACCAGGGTAGATGAGTCAGGACTTCTGAAAACATAAAGATCAGCTGCTTGAAGTGGAATTAGTAAACCAGTAGGGGACACTCATGCCCTTTAGCATGCCCCACGCAGAGACATTCTTATTCTACAGAATCAAATTAAGATTCTAGCAATTAATCCTTCAAATAAGTCATTCTGAGAGCCTGAAGAGAGAGAGAGAGAGAGAGAGAGAGAGAGAGAGAGAGAGAGAGAGAGCAGGAGTTGCCATATGACATTGGCCCTATCATAGTGTGTATTCTAAAAGTATTCAGACCCCTTGACTTTTTCCACATTTTGTTATGTTACAGCCTTGTTCTAAAATTGATTACATTGTTTAGTTTTCCCCCTCATCAATCTACACACAATACCCCATAATGACAAAGCAAAAACACGTTTTTATACGTTTGCCAATTTTTGAAATAAAAAACCCTGGAAATATAACATTTACATAAGTATTCATACTCAATACTTTGTTGAAGCACCTTTGGCAGTGATTACAGCCTTTACAGTCTTCCTGGGTATGACGCTACAAGCTTGGCACAGCTGTATTTGGGGAGTTTCTCCCATTCCCTCTGCAGATCCTCTCAAGCTCTGTCAGGTTGGATGGGGAGCATCACTGCACAGCAATTGTCAGGTGTCTCCAGTGATGTTCGATCAGGTTCAAGTCTGGGCTTTGGCCGGGCCACTCAGAGACTTGTCCCGAAGCCACTCTCGTGTTGTCTTGGCTGTGTGCTTAGGGTCATTGTCCTGTTGGAAGGTGAACCTTCACCCCCGTCTCTGGAGCAGGTTTTCATCAAGGATCTCTCTGTACTTTGCTCCGTTCATTTTTCCCTCGATTCTAACTAGTCTCCCAGTCCCTGCTGCTGAAAAACATCCCCACAGCATGATGCTGCCACCACCATGCGTCACCACAGGGATGGTGCCAGGTTTCCTCAAGATGTGACGACTTGGCATTCAGGCAAAAGAGTTCAATATTGGTTTCATCAGACCAGAGAATCTTGTTCTCATGGTCTGAGAGTACTTTAGGTGCCTTATGGCAAACTCCAAGCGGGCTGTCATGTGCCTTGTACTGAGGAGTGTCTTCCATCTAGCCACTACCATAAAGGCCTTATTGATGGAGTGCTGCAGAGATGGTTGTCCTTCTGGAAGGTTCTCCCATCTCCACAGAGGAACTCTGGAGCGCTGTCAGAGAGACCATCGGGTTCTTGGTCACCTCCCTGATCGAGGCCCTTCTCCCCCGATTGCTCAGTTTGGCCCAGGCAGCCAGCTCTAGGAAGAGTCTGGCTGCCCGGTTCCAAACTTCTTCCATTTAAGAATGATGGAGGCCACTGTGTTCTTGGGGACCTTCAATGCTGCAGACATTTTTTTGGTACCCTTCCCCAGATCTGTGCCTCGACACAATCCTGTCTTTGAGCTCTATGGACAAATCCCTCAACCTCATGGCTTGGTTTTTGCTTTGACATGCTCTGTCAACTGATGGACCTTATATAGACAGGTGTGTGCCTTTCCAAATGATGAGGAAAATATTTTAGTTAATCCATTTTAGAATAAGGCTGTAATGTAACAATGTGGAAAAAGGGAAGGGGTCTGAATACTTTCTGAATGCACTGCATTATCCTATGGCTATTGTTTCCCTCAGATCAATATGGTTCATGTTTATCAATGCTCTGCCTGGTGCATACTGGTAAAGGCTACAGTGTACACCACCCAGATGGACAGACTAAACATTGGACACAGAGAACGACAGAGAGTCATGTAAAATGCTTTTGCAATCCACAGGTTCAATTCATCATCCTCATCAGCTACACTACAGGCCCACCACACATCCATTTCACAACCCAACAACTCAAATTCAATCAGCAAAATTGTTCTTGACTGTAGCTGATATCAGGGAGAGACATGGTAGTGTAGGTATCATTACATGGTAGGTATAATATTGGTATGTGGGGCCTGCTTGCCCATGCCCAAGCCTGCTTTGCCAATCTGCCATCTCCAACCTAGTGAATTGTAGACCTACACTGTAGACTTAGAAATGTTCGGAGCGGTAGTCCTTTTCAGAGCGGTAGTCCTTTTCAGAGCGGTAGTCCTTTTCAGAGCGGCCTCCTCCCCACTTTTCAAGGGGCCTATTTATAGATCTGCAAAGGCAAAAGTGTCAGTGTGTGTTTATGAGTGTGGGTTGGAGGGTGTGTTTGGTATTGTGAGTGCCCCCAGCATATAAAGGAACTGAGAGTGAGAGGAAAGCACGAGGAAGGACGAAGGGAAGTTTAATAGGGATGTTTTGCAAGTTCATGCTCATGCATTGAAATCTGAAAAGAATCCTCACTTTCATTCATTTGGACTGACTAACGTACATACTAAAGGGGGCAGCTCACTCTGATAGGGGGAACAAGGACACGCATAAGCGGAAAAACAAAGCCAAGATGGCCCTTGTTGAGGAAACTTCAGTGAAGGTGGCGTTGGAAACTGAAGCATCACCTGATGTACCTGAGGGTAAGACTGACTACCCCTTCACGGCCAGCAACAGTATCTATACTGCCATTTTGAGCAGAAACGAGGCCGTCAAAGATGCCAAGCGCCTGAAGAACTTCTTGGAGTTGCGAGACAAATACGTACACAAGAAAGTCCTGTTTGAAGACCCTTTGTTCCCACCCAATGATTCCTCTCTTTGGTACAGCAGCAAATTTCCCATTGAATTTGAGTGGAAGCGCCCAACGGTGAGTGCCATCTGTTTTCCCACTAGCAGGGGTGAAGTACACCTTGCCTCAAGGTTGGAACTGTACCTGTATGTTGGGGTAGAATATGTTTACATTTACATAGTCAATTGAAGGTGCTATCAGAACAGATCTATCAGGGCTAGATAAACATATACAAATGATAAAGCTGTTAAGATGGAACTTATATTGCAATAAAGACTGCACCACTGTATCACAAAAGGAAAATAAATAGATAGTTAGGTTCTACTAGAGAACATCTCTGTCCTTTTTGAGTAAGAAATTATTTTGGTCAATGTGTCCCTGGTTTGAGCCCAAGTCGGGCCAGGGATGGGACCTACTCTGTTACACCTACCACCCCAGCTCTTGATGAAGTGTGTCAAAGTTTTTTTTAAACATATTAGGGCTGAAGGCTGCAGACAAGTAGATTAACAAAAACAGCAACCCACTTGTGGTAAGGTATTATCACTCAGCCTAAGATCAAATCTCTCTTCATTAGCTGCAAAAACATTGTTATGACATCACTTCTGGTAAATAACCTGGGGGAAAGCGAGAGCAATTCTGCTGAATATTTGTAGGCTCATAGCTGCGGATCATCAGGTTCTAGAATCACAGACAGCTGAGACTCTGCAACAGGCAGGCCTCACTACAGTACCGCCAGTCACGCCACGAGGCTTACAGCGAGAGAGCAGAGGGAGATTTGGGATATTATAGTCAACCAATAATCAGTCTTGTTAGGCAGTGTGCTGTTACAAGACTCTCCAACTGGCAAAACCAGTGTATTTTTGACTTTGCAGTCTTGGTATTCATGTAAGTCAACAGTATGTGAATCTTATGTTGTAGTTGTTGGTGGATTCTCATTCCAAGATGAAAATAATGATAGGGTAACACGTTACCTCAAAGCCTGCAAGTGTAATGCAGTTACAATGCATTATAATGCTGTTATATTGCGTAACACTTGTCGTAAGCATGCATGATCCCTTACAATGTCTTATTATCATCTCTTGATGATCCTGACTAAATACAATAACAGCCATTTTGATTCAGTTGAACATTTTACTTGAAAGAGAGATAACATATTATAAACCTCACAAGAATCCTTGTAAAAAGACATTGTGAAGGCTCATACATGGGTGTGTTTGCATTTCTATGGAACATTTTAGTCATTTAGCAAAAGCTCTAATCTGGAGTGACTCATGTTAGTGCATAAAATTGCTAAAGCCCACAGTTGGTGTTACTCAGATGTTTTCCAGTCATGGAATGTCACAGGACTAATGGTGTCTTACTGACTTGCAGTCATGATAGCTTGACCTCGATGTGACCAAGTTTAACTTAAAGCCAAAGGGTCAACATTATCCAAGGTCTAAATCAGGGGTATGAGGTTAGCCTTCCTGTGAACCCATGGGGCACCTCATGTGATGAGGTAGGTGCCAAAGAGGGGTTTACTGCTGGAGTGGACAGGCTGATCTGACATTCTATCCACCATAACTCAGATCTTTACTAACTTGATATTGAAAACTTGGTTGAAGGCCCAGATTTACTAAGCCTTTGCATCAGATGCAAACGTTGCACCTGCCTCATTCAGGGATTTAACACCTAAAACAATGCTAAAACTCATTCTGGGATAGTCACCTCAGGAAGTGTCCTGAGGTAAGAAATGCTTTTTTTGGATTATCAAGGCTGTCATTTGAACACTTGATTCCCTTTTTTGTTCAAGCTGGTCTGAATTGTGTTACGCTTTCGTCCCATGTGTACAAAACTATACCACACCATGTCAACCATACATACCCATCCATTACCATGCCTTGAGAAGTTAAAAGACATGCCTTCAAAATGTTTCTTAAAAAGGGGCAATCTGCAGTTGCTACATCCATTTTGTTTACTTATAAATTAATGATATGTACCCACTGATTATTGAAGAATATAACTATTAATGCCTCAAGAGCTTAGTTAAACGTTCGTACCCCATAAGAACCTAAAATATAAGCTTGTGTAAACAATGTATAACCTCAGAATATGGTTAAAGCTATCATTTTGATCTCTTGGCTGGTCAGTCTTAGCTCTGTCTATGTTGATTGGTTACATTTCTCCAGGCCCATCCCTCAGCTTTTTACCAAAACAGAGGCAGGGTGGCCCACTTTTGTATTGTTTTCTAATGCGGATTGCACCTTTAAATGTATTTAGATGTCTTGAAAATGTGCAATGTCTCAAACTGTCTCAATACATCTTAATTTTATGTCTCAAGATGTCTCGAGACATCTTAGGACAAAGATGATGGCTTGGTATGTACCAACAGTATATCCAACCTATTTTTCCAGATGGTGGATATAATTAGAACTACTGTACTGTATGTTATATATAACCACCCCGGGGAGCTCCGGAATTTGGCCCTGATCAGGTTGCAGAAAAAAATGGATAAATTTGCCATTGGGTCAAAATTGTACATTTATAAATCCACCAGCACTGATGAAGTTGAACCATTTTAAGCCCATGCGAGTTCAACTCTCTCACAAGGTCAGCAGTAAGACTGGTCTAAGTTGGTGGTGAAGCAATCGTTGTTCGCACACTTAAAGGTGTGGAGAAATCATGTTGGTGCATATGGATCCGATCCAAGTATTTGTCAATTTGCTGACTTGTCCCCTTGAGTCATGACTGAGTCGTGACTGAGTCGTGAAACTCAAGCCCTTTTAATAATGACCTCTTCCAATACTGCTTTAACATATGCTTCCATAAAACAAGATGTGACCACTACACACTCCTACAAACACCGAAATATATCCACACCAATGACAGAACCTTACATTTCATTCATTCATTATTATGGACTGTAGATGGACTTTCACTTTCTCTATCATCAATAATGAGATCAAGACCTGGGTTAAATAATATTAGAACAATATTTCAGCTGTGCTTGATTGAGCTTTTCTGGTGCAATGGAGCCAATGGAATAGTCCCTAAAGCACAAAGCCCACCCTTCTTGCACTACAGGCAGGCCAAACTATTTGAACATGGTTGTAGTTCAACTCATTCCCCTCAACGTAGATCCTTTGGCATTCAATCTTTGTCCAGGTTAAGTGAGATGTCCAGAGGTATTACCAAATACATTAACCCTTGGTAGGAAAACTCTAGAGGTTGTGACCTGTGACAGCTGCTTTTAATGGCAGAGGTCATAATTCACTAAGTTGTCTCATTCATGGTTGTAACTAGTATTCTTCAACCCAACCAAAGAATAAGAGCAACCAACCAGACTCTGAAACAACCCCAGGGGTCCAGTCCTCTCCCCAGAGGTCAAGTCCTCTCCCCAGAGGTCAAGTCCTCTCCCCAGGGGTCACGTCCTTTTCTCTTCTATATAATTTCCTGTCGCCAGACTGCTTCGGTGCAAATTCTTCCTATTTTTGTCATTTCGTTTTTAAGAAAAACCTGCACACTGCGTTTGCCAGGTGGTATCATTTGTTTATGTGCATGATCTTCCTACTTTTAATCCTGTCTTGAAATGACTGCAGTATGTTTATACTGTTAGGCCTTTACATGACAGAGTTTACATCCGGTCACCAGCTACGTTGTACTGTAAAACTGGATGTAAAGTTTAACACAATACCTCTTTGTGCCAGCCCTTCCCAGCTCTGTTGGCATCCTAGAAATACAGTAGAATAACTATTTCTATGTTTGATATGAGGACCCCACTTTAAGGCCGCTACTGCATTTTGCTGTACCACTTAAAATAGCTGTGAGCAGATGACTTGGTCTACTGTTACTATGTTTTCCCTATGGATCTATCACTTATCACTTACGTTGTGCAAAGAGTTTTTTGGCTGGGCCTTGCATCCCCCCTTCATATTCCACTCATGAAGACATGATTGTAAAGTGAGGTTGACTCCAGTTTTGAATGCATGTGTTTTGACCAACGTTTTATGCCTGGGCAACACCTGTTAATCACTATAGGAGATTGTATAAAATAAACGTCTCTTAGTTGCTGCTAGGGTTGCAAAGAATCGGAAACTTTCCCGGAAATTTCTGGAATTTTTCCGGAATTTTTCATGGTAAATTAAGCTTAAATTCATCAAAAAAGAATGCTCATAACAGTGAACTTTTATTGTGGGATACACATAAGGCAATAAGGCAATTTTGGTTAAACTGTCACCAATTCAATGGAATTGCAACCCTCTGCACGCACAGTGCATTCTTCCATCACATGTGCTGTGCACTCTTCCATCACATGTACAGCTGATTCTCAAGATCTTGCACACTAATGAGATGCTACTGAGCCCACACTACTACACTGTCTGAGCGAAGGACTACATGCTTTCTGGTAAGTTTTGATTACAATACTGGCTGGGGTGAATATATTTTATATGACATAAATTATTTTTTGTTAACTAGTAAATAGTAGCCTACAGAAAAGTGTGTTTAAATCATTACTAACTTGTGAACAATTTCTGCTAGTTAGTTTTTGCTACCATGTGGGTTTTAGTTTGCTTGAGCCTGCTTACTGAGGAATGTTAATTCACCTGTTTCCATACATGTTTCATTTTAAAACATTTATCTTATAAATGAGTTGTTTAACTTCTTAACAATTTTTCTGTACATGGAATTGTATTTGTTTTTTTTAAACTATTTGTTTTCTAATCTTTACAGGAAAATGCCACAGGCGCTATCTAATCTGTGGGGAAATTTCACTGCAGCTAATGTAGAAGGAAAAGCTGTGTACATTTGTAAATACTGTGCCAAATCCTATATGAAGAATGCAACAAAGATGCAAAATCATCTGGCCAAGTGCATAAAGTTCCCTCAGCGCTCACAACAAACAACCTCTGACAAAGGTCCCTCTACTTCTATTTGAGGTGGCAATGATGAATCAGACACCTTATCGATAGAAACAGCTCATGGTCCTCCTCAAATCCTACGTTTTTTTTACTCAATGGAGGAACGCAGGAATGCAACAGGTTCACTTCTGATGATCACAGGCAATGTGTATTGGAAGAGATTTCTGAATGTTCTTACATTTACATTCACCCAGCATACACCCCTCCAACCAGACATGCTTTATATACTCATTTGCTGGATGCAGAGTTCAACAGAGTTCAAGTGAAGGTCAAGCAAATCATAGAGAAAGCAGACTGTATTGCAATCATCTCTGATGGGTGGTCAACTGTTCGTGGGCAAGGAATAATTAACTACATCATCTCCACCAGTCAACCAGTATTCTACAAGAGCACAGACACAAGGGACAACAGACACACCGGTCTCTACATTGCAGATGAGCTGAAGGCAGTTATCAATGACCTTGGACCACAAAAGGTATTTGCACTGGTGACAGACAATGCTGCGAACATGAAGGCTGCTTGGTCTAAAGTGGAGGAGTCCTACCCTCACATCACACCCATTGGCTGTGCTGCTCATGCATTGAATCTGCTCCTGAAGGACAACATGGCACTGAAAACAATGGATACACTCTACAAGAGAGCCAAGAAAATCATTAGGTATGTGAAGGTTCATCAAGTTATAGCAACAATCTATCTCACCAAGCAAAGTGAGAAGAATAAGAGCACCACATTGAAGCTGCCCAGCAACCCCCGTTGGGGTGGTGTTGTCATCATGTTTGATAGTCTCCGGGAGGGGAAGGAGTCTCTCCAAGAAATGGCCATATCCCAGTCTGCCGATATGGACAGCCCCATCAAGAAGATCCTCCTGGATAATGTATTTTGGGAGAGAGTGGTAAGCAGCCTGAAACTCCTGAAACCCATAGCAGTAGCCATTGCACGGATTTAGGGAGACGATGCCATCCTGTCTGATGTTCAGACTCTGCTTGCAGATGTAAGAGAAGAAATCTGTACTGCCCTGCCCACTTCACTGTTGCTCCAAGCAGAGGAAACTGCAGTTCTGAAATACATCAAAAAGCATGAAGACTTCTGCTTGAAGCCCATACACGCCGCAGTGTACATGTTGGACCCCAAGTATGCTGTCAAGAGCATCCTGTCTGGTGCAGAGATCAACAAGGCCTATGGTGTCATCACTACCGTGTCTCACCACCTTGGCCTGGATGAGGGCAAGGTTCTTGGCAGTCTGGCGAAGTACACTTCCAAGCAAGGGCTTTGGGATGCAGATCCAATATGGCAGTCATGCCAACGTATCTCATCAGCCACCTGGTGGAAGGGACTTTGTGGGTCTGAGGTTCTTTCCCCTGTTGCCTCCATCATCCTCCAAATCCCACCAACATCTGCCGCCTCAGAGGGCAACTGGTTCTTGTTCGGGAACACACGCACCAAAGCACGCAACAGGCTGACCAATACAAGGATTTTAAAATTGGTGGCCATCTGGGCAAATTTGAGGCTTTTTGAGCCTGACAACAAGCCATCCTCAACAAGGTTGGAAAGTGACAGTGAAGATGAGGCCTCAGAGTCTGATGTTCAAGAAGTGGACATTGAGGAGGTCCAGGGAGAAGACATGGAAGCCTGACAGGAAGACAACCACAACTTTAGTTTCTAGACTATAATTTTACAGATGTATGTTGAAAACGTTTTTGGGAGATCATTGGGAATCATTCAATATTCCCCTTCTTTTGTTGTTCAGTGAAATCATCCCATGGGAAGAGTCAACTCATTTAATGAAAGTTCAATTCGTAACAAAAACAACAAATATATATATTGGAAGGATTTAATCTTTTGCAATTATGTATACTTATGATAAGGTAAAAGGTTTATGTTTCTGTCTCCATATATGGTACATATTTCCAATGCAAAAAACATCTACATTTAAATGGGATTAATATTAATTTGCATATATTTCAATTAATTCCCACAGAAAGTTTCCACCTCTGAATATTCCCCAAAATGTGCAACCCTAGTTTCTGCCAAAGTACACCGGACTATTTTAGGCCTTCAATCTGTGCATAAGACAATCATTTATCCATCTAGTAATGTAGTGTGATATTTTTGTAAGTCATGTTATTATCATGGTACAGTCAAGATATTCCCCAGAAGACATAGTCTGATAATAGATTGACCCTCTCACAAGACGTTCCACACCCCGTAGCACATCCCAACAACATTACCATGGCTACAGCTGTTCTTCTGTTTCTTTGTTTGGCAGGAAATCTGTGACAACCCCCAGTTCATCATAGACGGAGCTAGTAGGACAGACATCTGTCAAGGAGAGCTGGGTAAGACCACAGAAATCATGCACTGTATGACATCACTGGGTAAGACCACAGAAATCATGCACTGTATGACATCACTGGGTAAGATCACAGAAATCATGCACTGTATGACATCATTGGGTAAGACCACAAAAATCATGCACTGTATGACATCACTGGGAAAGACCACAGAAATCATGCACTGTATGACATCACTGGGTAAAACCATATAAATCATGCACTATATGACATCACTGGGTAAGACCACAGAAATCATGCACTGTATGACATCACTGGGCAAGACCACAGAAATCATGCACTGTATGACATCACTGGGCTAGACCACAGAAATCATGCACTATATAACATCACTGGGTAAGACCACAGAAATCATGCACTGTATGACATCACTGGGTAAGACCACATAAATCATGCACTGTATGACATCACTGGGAAAGACCACAGAAATCATGCACTGTATGACATCACTGGGTAAGACCACAGAAATCATGCACTGTATGACATCATTGGGTAAGACCACAAAAATCATGCACTGTATAACATCACTGGGTAAGACCACAGAAATCATGCACTCTATGACATCACTGGGTAAGACCACAGAAATCATGCACTGTATGACATCACTGGGAAAGACCACAGAAATCATGCACTGTATGACATCACTGGGTAAGACCACAGAAATCATGCACTGTATGACATCATTGGGTAAGACCACAAAAATCATGCACTGTATGACATCACTGGGAAAGACCACAGAAATCATGCACTGTATGACATCACTGGGTAAGACCACAGAAATCTTGCACTGTATGACATCACTGGGTAAGACCACAGAAAGCATGCACTGTATGACATCACTGGGTAAGACCACATAAATCATGCACTGTATGACATCACTGGGTAAGACCACAGAAATCATGCACTGTATGACATCATTGGGTAAGACCACAAAAACCATGCACTGTATGACATCACTGGGAAAGACTCTTGTTGCTAAAAGTATGCTCATGGTCGATGGTATGAAGCAGCAACATCTGACTAATAACATCTGCAGAGTACTGTAGACATGTACAAGTAGACAGTGAGGATTCAGCATTGAGTCATGCCAGACTTGGATGTGAGAAAATCAAAAGTTAGACAGGTGTTATCTAACAGCACAAATAGCATTCGCTAATTAGCGGCCCCTGTTCAAACTGAAGCCATAGTGTCTCGGCACAGTGAAAAAGGAGAGGGCAGACAAAGTTTGCCACGCACAGACAGCTGGGGATGCAATTAAGGAGCTCTCGTGTTGAGAGTGAGGATGGAAAGATGGTGTGAGAAATTAAGGCAAGAGAGACAAAAAGTTACCCCCCTAGTAACCACACTGTTCACTGTAAAAGACTGACACCTGCAGCAGGGTGTGTGTTGCGCGCGTGGCATGCACTTGTGTTTGAGTGCAGTGTAACAGAAACCCCTCTCCCATAACATCTGCTAAATGCCTGCTTGAGAACGCACTGGGGCTGCCCCGGTCAAACTACACCAGACCATGTTTTTGACATAGTTCAGAAAATAGCCATGCAAGTAGATACCCTTATGCTGGGCGTAAGGAGTCAGTAGTATATAGGGATCCTGACTCAGCCATGGTACTATGTACTTACCATATGGTCTCAGCCTCTTTGCTGTAGGTAGATGTAGCAGTGTAGGCTACTGTTTCTGTCTTCCCTCTAGATCACACCTCAAGGAGCAGTGTCAATAAAGAATGAACATACACATTCCATAGGTCTACATAGTCCTATATCCACTTACAGTTGAATTCAGTGCTATGATCAGGGCAATATTCATTCGGCACCAAAGGGAAGAAAGCTGACTGAAATGGGCTGGGTGTACCTGAACTTGTACAATAATAAAACGCTCATTTTTTCTTTTTCGAGGCAAAACGTTTTGTTGTTCCCTGCAGGTGACTGCTGGCTGCTTGCTGCTATTGCCTGTCTGACACTGAATGACAAGCTGCTGTACAGAGTTATCCCATCAGACCAGAGTTTCACAGAGAACTACGCTGGTATCTTCCATTTCCAGGTACTGTATGGTCATGGTCAAAATCACCTGGGAACTATTCAATCGATATATGTAGACTCAGGACCTACTAAACTCTACTAAAACCTACTAAAAAGAAATGTCCTCTCACTGTCAACTGCGTTTATTTTCAGCAAACTTAACATGTGTAAATACAACTGAGACATAAACTGAACAAGTTCCACAGACATGTGACTAACATAATTTTAATAATGTGTCCCTGAACAAAGGGGGGGGGTCAAAATCAAAAGTAACAGTCAGTATCTGGTGTGGCCACCAGCTGCATTAAGTACTGGATTGGATCTCCTCCTCATGGACTGCACCAGATTTGCCCGTTCTTGCTGTGAGATGTTACCCCACTCTTCCACCAAGGCACTTGCAAGTTCCCGGACATTTCTGGGGGGAATGGCCCTAGCCCTCACCCTCCGATCCAACAGGTCCCAGACGTGCTCAACAAGCTCAGTCCGATGATGCTGTGACACACCGCCCCAGACCATGACGGACCCTCCACCTCCAAATCGATCCCGCTCCAGAGTACAGGCCTCGGTGTAATGCTCATTCCTTTGACGATAAATGCGAATCCGACCATCACCCCTGGTGAGACAAAACTCGTCAGTGAAGAGCACTTTTGCCAGTCCTGTCTGGTCCAGCGATGATGGGTTTGTGCCCATAGGCGATGTTGTTGCCGGTGATGTCTGGTGAGGACCTGCCTTACAACAGGCTTACAAGCCCTCAGTGCAGCCTCTCTCAGCCTATTGCGGACAGTCTGAGCACTGATGGCGGGATTGTGCATTCCTGGCGTAACTCGGGCAGCTGTTGTTGCCATCCTGTACCTGTCCCGCAGGTGTGATGTTCGGATGTACCGATCCTGTGCAGGTGTTGTTACACGTGGTCTGCCACTGCGAGGATGATCAGCTGTCCGTCCTGTCTCCCTGTAGCGCTGTCTTAGGCATCTCACAGTACGGACATTGTGATTTATTGCCCTTGTCACATCTGCAGTCCTCATGCCTCCTGGCAGCATGCCTATGGCACCTTCACGCAGATGAGCAGGGACCCTGGGCATATTTTCTTTGGGGTTTTTCAGAGTCAGTAGAAAGGCCTCTTTAGTGTGCTAAATTTTCATAACTGTGACCTTAATTGCCTACCTTCTGTAAGCTTGTTAGTGTCTTAACGATCGTTTCACAGGTGCATGTTCATGAATTTATGGTTCATTGAACAAGCATGGGAAACTGTTTAAACCCTTTACAATGAAGATCCGTGAAGTTATTTGGATTTTTACGAATTATCTTTGAAAGACAGGGTCCTGAAAAAGGGACATTTATTTTTTTGCTGAGTTTACATCTCATTCATGTTTGCCAAAAAATATTCCCTGTACTGAATATAAATCACTGAACCTTCAGTAGGGCACACTTTTAAAAAATGTTGCAATGGGAATATGAAACTCTGTGATCTAATTGGAAAAGTACAGGTAGAACCTCCCTGTGTCAATATTTTCTTCTCATTTTCTCCCAGCTCTCACTCCCTCTCATCACCTCCCTTGCTTCCATTATCCCGCAGTTCTGGCGTTATGGCGAATGGGTGGACGTCGTGGTGGACGACCGTATCCCCACCTCCAATAACCAGCTGGTGTTCACCAAGTCCTTCAGGAAGAACGAGTTCTGGAGCGCTCTGCTGGAGAAGGCTTACGCCAAGTAAGTGTGAATGATGATGCCACAACACAAGTCTATTAATAATACACCTTGGGGAAAATAAGGGTGCTCAACAACGACAACCCAGCCTCTGCGTCACTGTCCACTTGCATAACCTGGTTCAGATTGACCAACGTGAATTCACACCTTTTTATATTCTCCACTTAATCATACAAGATGATGTACAATTTGTAAAGTTTACTACGAAATCATAAATTGTATGGTTGTCTTCTGGTCAGGTTGCACGGTTCCTACGAGGCCCTGAAAGGTGGCAACACCCTGGAGGCCATGGAGGACTTCACTGGGGGTGTGACAGAGTTCTTTGAGATGTCCGAGGCTCCAAAAGAACTCTACAAGATCATGAAGAAAGCCCTGGAGAGAGGCTCTCTGATGGGCTGTTCCATAGACGTGAGTCAGTCTGCTCTGTGCTTTCTACTGTGACTGAACCCAGGCACCACACGACCCTGTATCTCTGTTCTGATGGTCTGTCCATCCTATCTCTCTCGCAGGCCTTGCTGCCGAGTCACTGTGAGACTGAAACTGCGAATGGACTGGTCAGAGGCCACGCCTACTCTATCACTGCACTAGAGGAGGTATGGTTATGGTCATGGAGCCACTAGAGGAGGTACGGTTATGGTCATGGAGCCACTAGACGAGGTACGGTTATGGTCATGGAGTCACTAGAGGAGGTACGGTTATGGTCATGGAGCCACTAGACGAGGTACGGTTATGGTCATGGAGTCACTAGAGGAGGTACGGTTATGGTCATGGAGCCACTAGAGGAGGTACGGTTATGGTCATGGAGCCACTAGAGGAGGTACGGTTATAGTCATGGAGCCACTAGACGAGGTACGGTTATGGTCATGGAGCCACTAGAGGAGGTACGGTTATGGTCATGGAGCCACTAGACGAGGTACGGTTATGGTCATGGAGCCACTAGAGGAGGTACGGTTATGGTCATGGAGCCACTAGAGGAGGTACGGTTATGGTCATGGAGCCACTAGAGGAGGTACGGTTATGGTCATGGAGCCACTAGAGGAGGTACGGTTATGGTCATGGAGCCACTAGAGGAGGTACGGTTATGGTCATGGAGCCACTAGAGGAGGTACGGTTATGGTCATGGAGCCACTAGAGGAGGTCATGGAGCCACTAGACGAGGTACGGTTATGGTCATGGAGCCACGGTCAAAGCCAAAGCCTCTGGTCAAACCTATACCAAACTGTAACGTAGCACTTTACATTATTAGACAGATAAACAACCTGAATAAATGTTATTGTATTGTTGTTGATTGAATCTGTACATTGCACTCTGAAAATAGCATAAAATAAAACCTGGCATAAAACAAATAAATAAATAAAGAACAACAACTCTATGAATATGTTACAACACAGTATCTACTTATATGAGGTGCGGGCCAAACTGTCTTTCACTGCTGACCAAGGGTGTCTTTCTTAGTGTGACAAGCTTAAGGTTACCAAGGATACCAAGATTCGCCTAGTTCAAATGCGGAACCCCTGGGGAATGGTGCTATGGAAAGGGCCGTGGAATGCCAAGTGAGTGCAGAATCAATCAACCAACCAATCAACCCATTCAAATCAATAAACAATACATCATTTTTATTCTTCCAGAAACTGGTTGTGCAGCAAGAGAAACATATAATACATAACATAGTCATAACATAACAACGTGGCCTACATGTAACAAGGGGACTTTTATTTTCTCTCCGCAGGTCCAAAGAATGGTCCACCATCTCCAGCTCAGACAAGGCCAGGCTGAAGAAGAAGACGGTTGAGACGAGCGAGACTTGGTGAGCTGAACGAAGCCCTCTGATAATTGTCAATGTTTCTGACATCAGGGCTGGGCACTGTAACAAAGGATTCCTGTGCAAATGGATAAACAACAATCTATTCTATTCTACTATATTCTCCGTATAGGATATCCTTTGAGGACTTCAAAAATAACTTCACCAAGCTGGAGATCTGTAACCTGACCCCTGACACACTTCTGGACGACAGGTCCCATAGCTGGACGGTGGCGGTCAACGAGGGCCGCTGGGTACGAGGCAGCTCCGCCGGAGGCTGCAGGAACTTCCCAGGTACCAGGTTGACTTTGGGCTGGAAAAAATAGTGTTTGAACTATACTGATTTGTAGTGGTGCACATCATGGTTATAATGCCCTCTTCATTCTGCTTCAACTACACACTTTCTCAGCTGCTTGTTAGCCAAAACTAGTACCTGGTAAGAATGAAGACATTGACCCCCACTGACCACGTCTCTGATGTCCCACAGACACGTTCTGGACCAACCCGCAGTACCGCATGCGTCTGTATGAGGAGGACGACGACCCCGACGACCCCGAGCATGTGGCGTGCACCGTCATGGTGGCCCTGATGCAGAAGGGCCGGAGGAAAGACCGCAGCAAGGGTGCCAAGCTTTACACCATCGGATTCTCCATCTACGAGGTGGGTTATACCTCCTGATAAACCACAGGAGGTATTATTGATCACCTAACCAGGATAAATGCTGGGACATTCTTCTGGGTTGTGACCAGTCGGTACAAAACAAGTTACATATTTTCGAAATTGAGTGGAAGGGGGCGAAACTACTGAAGAAATATTCACATTTATTTACCATTTCAAAACATGTTGCTACGGTGCGCCCTACTGAACATGGCCCAGGTCAGGTGGTATGGTTAGGAAAACTCCTAGCTCTAGCATTTCAAACAAATCAGTCATATATTAATGTTGGTTAACCCAGAATTAAAATAGTGCGTAATTTGGTCAGATGCTCAATTAGGTTCTGGAGGGAAGCGTGTTAGAAATGGAGATTTCTGGTTTGCGAAGTCTCCTTCCTCGCGAAAGGAAACTCTAAGCCAAAGAGCTAATCTCTCAAAACGTAAGCCTGTTTGTATGTTCGTTCAATAAATGATCAGATCTATACATAAACTGAGTGCTCCCTTTTCTTTATTTTCCTGGATAGTCACCCATTGGCGTGTCCTGGGGCAAGGAATGTTTTGAGGATTTTCAAGTCCCTCAGTCGAGCACCTAATTCCTGTTTTGTTCAAGCTGGTCTGGAGTGTGTTTGTGTACCATATAGGCAATGTAGTCATGGTGATAGTGACTTATGTTCTTGTCCTCAGGTGCCCAAAGAGGTATGATGGCCAGGGAATGGAGGATCTTGTTGTGATGATGTCAGAGCTACCCCAGTAGTCACCTGACTGTGGTCCAAGTGCTACTTATGTGTGTCAGTCTACCTCCGCTTCAGAACGTAAAACTTGGTGTACCTCTGTCTTAACTTGTAGCTCTGTCTTGGTGTGTTCAACATGAAACCTTAGTTATAAAATTGCCTACACACAAACACACAAGAGACTTTCAGATAACAATACATATTCTTTTATCAGAACTGCATCAAATACATATGTGAAATATTTGAATATATTCTACCCAGGTCTACCTTAGACATAAATATTCTACCCAGGTCTACCTTAGACATAAATATTCTACCCAGGTCTACCTTAGACATAAATATTCTACCCAGATCTACCTTAGACATAAATATTCTACCCAGGTCTACCTTAGACATAAATATTCTACCCAGGTCTACCTTAGACTAAATATTCTACCCAGGTCTACCTTAGACATAAATATTCTACCCAGGTCTACCTTAGACATAAATATTCTACCCAGGTCTACCTTATACATACATATTCTACCCAGGTCTACCTTAGACATAAATATTCTAGCCAGGTCTACCCAGGTCTACCTTAGACATAAATATTCTACCCAGGTCGACCTTAGACATTTGTTTTATTCTATTATACTGATTCAGTCATTTTTTAAAATTCCTTTATCTAGTATGATAAGTCAGTGCCTGTGAATCCCTCCTCTGTTCCTCCTCTCTGTCTATCCCTCCCTCCTCTGTCCCTCCTCTCTCTCTATCCCTCCATCCTCTGTCCCCCTCTCTTTCTATCCCTCCCTCCTCTGTCCCTCCTCTCTCTCTATCCCTCCATCCTCTGTCCCTCCTCTCTCTCTATCCCTCCATCCTCTGTCCCTCCTCTCTCTCTGTCCCTCCTCTCTCTCTATCCCTCCATCCTCTATCCCTCCTCTCTCTCTATCCCTTCATCCTCTGTCCCTCCTCTCTCTCTATCCCTCCATCCTCTATCCCTCCTCTCTCTCTATCCCTCCATCCTCTGTCCCTCCTCTCTCTCTATCCCTCCATCCTCTGTCCCTCCTCTCTCTCTATCCCTCCATCCTCTGTCCCTCCTCTCTCTCTGTCCCTCCTCTCTCTCTATCCCTCCATCCTCTATCCCTCCTCTCTCTCTATCCCTCCATCCTCTGTCCCTCCTCTCTCTCTATCCCTCCATCCTCTGTCCCTCCTCTCTCTCTGTCCCTCCTCTCTCTCTATCCCTCCATCCTCTGTCCCTCCTCTCTCTCTATCCCTCCATCCTCTATCCCCCTCTCTCTCTATCCCTCCATCCTCTGTCCCTCCTCTCTCTCTATCCCTCCATCCTCTATCCCTCCTATCTCTCTATCCCTCCTCTCTCTCTATCCCTCCTCTCTCTCTATCCCTCCATCCTCTGTCCCTCCTCTCTCTCTATCCCTCATCCTCTGTCCCTCCTCTCTCTCTATCCCTCCATCATCTGTCCCTCCTCTCTCTATATCCCTCCATCCTCTGTCCCTCCTCTCTCTCTATCCCTCCATCCTCTGTCCCTCCTCTCTTTCTATCCCTCCATCCTCTATCCCCCTCTCTCTATATCCCTCCATCCTCTGTCCCTCCTCTCTCTCTATCCCTCCATCCTCTATCCCCCTCTCTCTCTATCCCTCCATCCTCTGTCCCTCCTCTCTCTCTATCCCTCCATCCTCTATCCCTCCTATCTCTCTATCCCTCCTCTCTCTCTATCCCTCCTCTCTCTCTATCCCTCCATCCTCTGTCCCTCCTCTCTCTCTATCCCTCATCCTCTGTCCCTCCTCTCTCTCTATCCCTCCATCATCTGTCCCTCCTCTCTCTATATCCCTCCATCCTCTGTCCCTCCTCTCTCTCTATCCCTCCATCCTCTGTCCCTCCTCTCTTTCTATCCCTCCATCCTCTATCCCCCTCTCTCTATATCCCTCCATCCTCTGTCCCTCCTCTCTCTCTATCCCTCCATCCTCTGACCCTCCTCTCTCTCTATCCCTCCATCCCCCTCTCTTTCTATCCCTCCATCCTCTGTCCCTCCTCTCACTCATTCCCACCATCTTCTATCCCCCTCTCTCTCTATCCCTCCATCCTCTATCCCTCCTCTCTCTCTATCCCTCCATCCTCTATCCCTCCTCTCTCTCTATCCCTCCATCCTATACCCCCCTCTCTCTCTATCCCTCCATCCTCTATCCCTCCTCCCTCTCTATCCCCCCATCCTCTATCCCTCCTCTCTCTCTATCCCTCCATCCTCTATCCCTCTCTCTCTCTATCCCTCCATCCTCTATCCCTCCTCTCTCTCTATCCCTCCATCCTCTATCCCCATCTCTCTCTCTATCCCTCCTCTCTCTCTATCCCTCCATCCTCTATCCCCCTCTCTCTGTCTATCGCTCCATCCTCTATCCCTCCTCTCTCTCTCTCTACAGATGATTGGGAGCCAGCAGCACCTGCAGAAAGACTTCTTCCTTTACAATGCCTCCAAGGCCAAATGCAAGTCCTACATCAACCTGCGTGAGGTGAGCGAGCGATTTTGCCTGCCCCCCGGGGAGTACGTGATCATCCCTTCGACCTTTGACCCCCACGAGGAGGGAGAGTTTATCCTCAGAGTCTTCTCCGAGAAGAACAGCACCTCAGAGTGAGTGACTGGGAGTGGAGGGAGAGAGGGGCTGCTATGGTAGAAGGGTTAGGGGAGAGAGAGAGGGGCAGCTATGGTAGAGGGGTTAGGGGAGAGAGAGAGGGGCAGCTATGGTAGAGGGGTTAGGGGAGAGAGAGAGGGGCTGCTATAGTAGAGGGGTTAGGGGAGAGAGAGAGGGGTTCCTATGGTAGAGGGGTTAGGGGAGAGAGAGGGGCTGCTATGGTGGCGGGGTATTTCAGTGTGTTGGTGTTTCTATGAATGAGTGTGTGGATGAATTTGTTTCTGTGGATGGCCATTTGTGTGTGTGTGTGTGTGTGTGTGTGTGTGTGTGTGTGTGTGTGTGTGTGTGTGTGTGTGTGTGTGTGTGTGTGTGTGTGTGTGTGAGTGTGTGTGTGTGTCTGCATGTGGGTGCATGTGGGTGCATGTGTGGGTGGCATGCCAGTCAAGGGTGACAGAAAAAATGAAGCTTCCATGCCTTTGATCTTGTGCCTTCGATGGTGATGAGTAATGTCTGTCTGTTCTCTTTCAGGGAAACCGAAAATACAATTAGGTCAGACCAAATAGAGGTTAGTAAATGGACTTGCGTCTCTCTCTCCTCTCTCTGACTTGCCACAGGCATTAAACCAAGCATGTGTGTCCATGTATGCTGATGATTCAACCATGTATACGTCAGCAACCACAGCTAATGAAGTCACTGAAACCCTTAAAGAGTTGCAGTCTGTTTTGGAATGGGTGGCCAGTAATTAATTGGTCCTGAACATCTATAAAAGTAATAGTATTGTATTTGGTACAAATCATTCCCTAAGTTCTAGACCTGAGCTGAATCTGGCAATGAATGGTGTGGCTGTTGATCAAGTTAAGGAGACTAAATTACTTGGCGTTACCTTAGATTGTAAACTGTCTTGGTCAAAACATATAGATTCAATGGTTGTAAAGAAGGGGAGAGGTCTGTCCGTAATAAAGAGATGCTCTGCTTTGACACCACAAAGCAAGTTCTGCAGGCTCTAGTTTAATCTAATCTTGATTATTGTCCAGTCATATGGTCCAGTGCTGCAAAGAAAGACCTAGTTAAGCTGCAGCAGGCCCAGAACAGAGCGACACGTCCTGCTCTTCATTGTAATCAGAGGGCTAATATAAATACTATGCATGCCAGTCTATCTTCGCTAAGAGTTGATGAAAGAATGACTGTGTCACTTCTTGTTTTTATAAGAAACATTAATAAGTTGGAAATTCCAAATTCTTTGCATAGTCAACTTACACACAGCACTGATACACACACTTACCCCACCAGACATGCCACCAGGGGTCTTTCACAGTGTCCAGGTCCAGAACAAGTTCAAGGAAACGTTCAGTATTATACAGTGCCATGAGTGCATGGAACTCCTTTCCATCTTATATAGAGCAAGTGAACAGCAAACCTGGTTTCAAAAAACAAATAAAGCAACACCTCACGGCACAACGCCTCTTTCTCATGTGACCTACCTGTTGTGTGTGTGTACTGACATGTATGTGGAACTGATAGATACACACTACATGTTCATGCTTTTAAATTGTAAAGTGTTTTGTCTGTAATGTCTTTTTCGTGTGTCGGACCCCAGTAAGACTAGCTGTTGCCATTGGCGTCGGCTGATGGGGATCCTAATAAATCGAATCAAATCAACCTGTTGTCCATATGCACCTGTTCATGTCTGCGTCTTTGTCCTCCGCCTACAATTAATACATCACTCCAACTTGAATGAAAAATATAGTCCCACCATTGACAATCTCTCTCTCTCCATCTTCCCCTCTCTCTCTCTCTCTCTCTCTCCCCCCATCTTCCCCTCTCTCTTTCTCCCCTCCCCCCTCTGTCTCTCTCTCTCTCTTCTCTCTCTCTCTCTCTCTCCCCTTCTCTCTCTCCCCTTCTCTCTCTCTCTCTCTCTCCCTTCTCTCTCTCTCTCTCTCTCTCTCTCTCTCTCTCTCTCTCTCTCTCTCTCTCTCCCCTTCTCTCTCTCTCTCTCTCTCCCTTCTCTCTCTCTCTCTCTCTCTCTCTCTCTCCCCTTCTCTCTCTCTCTCTCTCTCTCTCTCTACTATTACTGACCAGGGTTTGATGGTTCATTGTTCATTTCAATGTTAACTTCTCCATTTCATTTTTATGTTTATTGTCCATTTCTTCCTCACGCCGACAGCAAGGCAAAAACAGGACAAAGAAAGGAAAGGTACAGTGTGTGCATCATCATAGTTTCTTTTGATTTGCCCAAATTATGCCGAGACATTGAATATTGGATGTTTTTCATGACATCCTCTTTCACTTCTCGCAAGATGAAATAAATTACCATTGCGACCAGTGTCATTTCACATGTCGACTTGAAGCCAATTGAACATTAGCCCGGTGGCCCCTGATCTCTTCGAGCTGTGAAGCCCAACTCCTACGGCCATTACTATACTAAACACAGGAGTTGGCTATACAGCACAAACAGAAAGGGATCCAGGCTAATGGAAATGTTGTTCTCCGTCCAGTGAGTTTACTGTCATTTTCTTCTTCTATTCTGTGTCTTTCACCTCTACCACCAATCATCTCTAACCCCTGTGTCACATGTCCACCTCTACCACCAATCATCTCTAACCCCTGTGTCACATGTCCACCTATACCACCAATCATCTCTAACCCTTGTGTAACATGTCCACCTATACCACCAATCATCTCTAACCCCTGTGTTACATGTCCACCTATACCACCAATCATCTCTAACCCCTGTGTCACATGTCCACCTATACCACCAATCATCTCTAACCCCTGTGTTACATGTCCACCTATACCACCAATCATCTCTAACCCCTGTGTTACATATCCACCTATACCACCAATCATCTCTAACCCCTGTGTTACATGTCCACCTATACCACCAATCATCTCTAACCCCTGTGTCACATGTCCACCTATACCACCAATCATCTCTAACCCCTGTGTCACATGTCCACCTATACCACCAATCATCTCTAACCCCTGTGTCACATGTCCACCTATACCACCAATCATCTCTAACCCCTGTGTCACATGTCCACCTCTACCACCAATCATCTCTAACCCCTGTGTCACATGTCCACCTATACCACCAATCATCTCTAACCCCTGTGTTACATGTCCACCTATACCACCAATCATCTCTAACCCCTGTGTCACATGTCCACCTATACCACCAATCATCTCTAACCCCTGTGTCACATGTCCACCTATACCACCAATCATCTCTAACCCCTGTGTCACATGTCCACCTATACCACCAATCATCTCTAACCCCTGTGTCACATGTCCACCTCTACCACCAATCATCTCTAACCCCTGTGTCACATGTCCACCTATACCACCAATCATCTCTAACCCCTGTGTCACTTCAACTACTCCCTCCCACCATCCACCCCACCACTGTCTACCACTTCCCCCCCATTACCACCCCCAAACCACCACCGTCCACCCCACAACTACCACCCCCACCCCACCACTACCACTACCACCCCCACCCCACCACTACCATCCTGCCACCATCCACCCCACCATTACCACCCCACCCCCACCATCCACCCCACCACTACCATCCTGCCACCATCCACCCCACCATTACCACCCCCACCCCACCACTACCATCCGCCACCATCCACCCCACCCCCACCCCCACCCCACCACTACCATCCTGCCACCATCCACCCCACCCCCACCATCCACCGCACCACTACCATCCTGCCACCATCCACCCCACCACTACCAACACCCACCCCACCACTACCATCCTGCCACCATCCACCCCACCATTACCACCCCACCCCCACCATCCACCCCACCACTACCATCCTGCCACCATCCACCCCACCATTACCACCCCCACCCCACCACTACCATCCGCCACCATCCACCCCACCCCCACCCCCACCATCCACCCCACCCCCACCATCCACCCCACAACTACCACCCCCACCCCACCACTACCATCCGCCACCATCCACCCCACCCCCACCCCCACCATCCACCCAACCCCCAGCCCATCGTGTTTGTATCAGACAGAGCGAAGGCCAACAAGGAGATTGAGCAAGATGACATCGAGGTTCAGAAGGAGAAGAAAGAGAAAGTAAAGGTTTTTCTCCTTTGAGAGAGGAGAGGGGCAGAGGGGAGGGTTGTTCTCCTTTGAGAGAGGAGGGGGGCACTGGGGAGGGGTATTCTCCTTTGAGAGAGGAGGGGGGCAGAGGGGAGGGGTGTTTGTGGTGAAACCTATTGTGAAGGCATGTGTTTGTCAAGGTGGCCAAGACTTGGAGGGGATTGGGGTGCAAGTGTTTAAATTGGGCGGGAATTTGCATAATAATAAGAGTCTAGTAGCATCAGTTGTGATGTGTGTGTAGCATGAATGTATATGTGTTTAGGTGTGTGTTTATGCGTGTGCACGCACCCAAACCATGCCAGTGAAGTTGCACTTGACACAATTCCACCTGTAGGTATTTTACACCATTTTGCATTCTCCAATGTAGCCATTAGCACAGTGTAACCTCTGACCTACTAAAATACGGGGTCAGTGACAGGGCTGAAACCAAATCTACCCCAGGCCACATAGCATCTCCTGTCCTGACCAGGGAGAGACTTCCGGACACCCTCACTGATCCACAATCAGCTTTAAAAGGTCAACCTCAATCTCCAGTAACAATCCACCTGTTCTGAGGAACTGTGTATTTACATACTCATATCTGCCATTGTTTGGTTACCATGGTTCCTCCTCTGGTGGAAATGAATAAACAAATGATAGACATTTAGGGCAGATTTGACTTTTGCCATTTGTCTGTGGATGTCCACAATGCAATCAAAATTAGCATGGCTTTGTGTAGTGCATGTTGGGATATACCACTTTTTAAACCAGCCTGAAACCTGATAACATCATGCCTTCACTTCCATCGATCTTCTCTAAACGTTTCTTTCACTTTCCCAATCAGCCAAAACCACAGCAACCGGATGAGGAGAGCGGAGAACACAAAATGTTCAGGGCCATTTACCAGCAGATTGCTGGGGAGGTGAGTGATGGTGTGACACCCGAGGGGGCGATACGGATAGGTTATATTGAGGGGGTCTACATGCACACAGCTCAAAGGAGATATGTCCCCTCTCTAGGACATGCAGATCTGTGCCAACGAGCTCAAGGTGGTCATGAAAAGGGTACTGGAAAAACGTGAGTGCTATCATGATCCCTAATTTTTAATGCCAGACCCTCCCTCTTCCCTTGTGCCCACTATGTCCGTCAGTGGAGGCTGCTGAGGGGAGGACGGCTCATAATAATGGCTGGAATGGAGCGAATGGAATGGCATCAAAGACAGGGAAACCATGGAAACCATGTGTTTGACATATTTTATACGATTCCACCTATTCCGCTCCAGCCATTACCACGAGTCTGTCCTCCCTCAATTAAGGTGCCACCAACCTCCTGTGATGTCCACCTGTCATGTCCTTTTTGTACACTTGTTACGTAGTGTCCACTCTGTAGTATGCACTTGTCTTCCAAATGATATTTTTCTCCACAGATAATGACATGAAGACGGACGGCTTCAGCTTAGAGAGTTGCCGGAGCATGATCGCTTTGATGGATGTATCCTCCCATATGATTAATACTGGAACTCTATTTGAACGTTTCTAATACCATCTCGGGTCTACGACTCTGGTTGCCTGTCTATGTAAACACAGAGCAAACAACAATATTAAAAAGGTACGGACGGATACAGTAGTAAAAGCAGTACTTCAAAAAACATATACAATTCTATGAAATGCAGTTCTTCACACCAGAGGAGGCTGGTGGGAGGAGCTATAGGAGGACAGGCTCATTGTAATAGCTGGAATGGAATTAATGGAAGGTATCATACACATCAAACATGGAAACCACATAAATGGACTCTGCTCCATTAATTCCATTCCCGTCAATACAATGAGCCCATCCTCCTATAGCTCCTCTCACCAGCCTCCACTACTTCACACGGTAAAATATTGCCTGGTGTTTCTTCCTTAACTACTTCTCAGACGGACGGCACAGGAAAACTGAACCTGCAGGAGTTCAAACACCTGTGGAGTAAGATCAAAGCCTGGCAGGTAGGATCCTCCTGTCCATAACTCTCCAGAGCCTGATGGTTTAGGGGAAAACTTCCCCTTAAATCGCATTTACCCTTAGTCTCCCGTTGCCATCACTACTATGTGAAATGTTGACTTAAATGGAAGTTAGGATGAAGGAGTCTTCTGCATTGTTTTTGTTAAGAGCCCCCGACGCTCAAACGGAACATTAACATGCATCGCTTGCAATATGGTTTTGGAAGCATAAGGACCTTATCTTTCATGTCAGCGAGAAAAAATATAAAAAATATTAAAAAGTGTTCAATTGAAACCCACCTTGATAGGATTAGTGTTCCCACATGGCCATATCTCCATGTTACAGCGCTTGTTTACAGAAAACAGACGGAAGACAAGAGTGCGAATTAGCTATCTAGCATGCTCCGAACACCTGTGCGAATTAGCTATCTAGCATGCTCCGAACACCTGTGCGAATTAGCTATCTAGCATGCTCCGAACACCTGTGCGAATTAGCTATCTAGCATGCTCCGTACACCTGTGCGAATTAGCTATCTAGCATGCTCCGTACACCTGTGCGAATTAGCTATCTAGCATGCTCCGAACACCTGTGCGAATTAGCTATCTAGCATGCTCCGAACACCTGTGCGAATTAGCTATCTAGCATGCTCCGTACACCTGTGCGAATTAGCTATCTAGCATGCTCCGTACACCTGTGCGAATTAGCTATCTAGCATGCTCCGTACACCTGTGCGAATTAGCAATCTAGCATGCTCCGTACACCTGTGCGAATTAGCTATCTAGCATGCTCCGAACACCTGTGCGAATTAGCTATCTAGCATGCTCCGTACACCTGTGCGAATTAGCTATCTAGCATGCTCCGAACACCTGTGCGAATTAGCTATCTAGCATGCTCCGAACACCTGTGCGAATTAGCTATCTAGCATGCTCCGTACACCTGTGCGAATTAGCTATCTAGCATGCTCCGAACACCTGTGCGAATTAGCTATCTAGCATGCTCCGTACACCTGTGCGAATTAGCTATCTAGCATGCTCCGAACACCTGTGCGAATTAGCTATCTAGCATGCTCCGAACACCTGTGCGAATTAGCTATCTAGCATGCTCCGAACACCTGTGCGAATTAGCTATCTAGCATGCTCCGTACACCTGTGCGAATTAGCTATCTAGCATGCTCCGAACACCTGTGCGAATTAGCTATCTAGCATGCTCCGAACACCTGTGCGAATTAGCTATCTAGCATGCTCCGTACACCTGTGCGAATTAGCTATCTAGCATGCTCCGAACACCTGTGCGAATTAGCTATCTAGCATGCTCCGTACACCTGTGCGAATTAGCTATCTAGCATGCTCCGAACACCTGTGCGAATTAGCTATCTAGCATGCTCCGAACACCTGTGCGAATTAGCTATCTAGCATGCTCCGAACACCTGTGCGAATTAGCTATCTAGCATGCTCCGTACACCTGTGCGAATTAGCTATCTAGCATGCTCCGAACACCTGTGCGAATTAGCTATCTAGCATGCTCCGAACACCTGTGCGAATTAGCTATCTAGCATGCTCCGAACACCTGTGCGTAAGTGTAACTCAGGAAGAGTAGCGGAAGTGTAATTTTGTCAGATAGAGGCGCCTACTGTATAGCTGTATGGATATTTGCTTAACTACCTTAAAATCAAATCAAATCAAATCAATTTTTATTTGTCACATACACATGGTTAGCAGATGTTAATGCGAGTGTAGCGAAATGCTTGTGCTTCTAGTTCCGACAATGCAGTGATAACCAACAAGTAATCTAACTAACAATTCCAAAACTACTCTCTTATACACAGTGTAAGGGGATAAAGAATATGTACATAAGGATATATGAATGAGTGATGGTACAGAGCAGCATACAGTAGATGGTATCGAGTACAGTATATACATATGAGATGAGTATGTAGACAAAGTAAACAAAGTGGCATAGTTAAAGTGGCTAGTGATACATGTATTACATAAGGATGCAGTCGATGATGTAGAGTACAAGATATACGTATGCATATGAGATGAATAATGTAGGGTAAGTAACATTATATAAGGTAGCATTGTTTAAAGTGGCTAGTGATATATTTACATCATTTCCCATCAATTCCCATTATTAAGTGGCTGGAGTTGGGTCAGTGTCAATGACAGTGTGTTGGCAACAGCCACTCAATGTTAGTGGTGGCTGTTTAACAGTCTGATGGCCTTGAGATAGAAGCTGTTTTTCAGTCTCTCGGTCCCAGCTTTGATGCACCTGTACTGACCTCGCCTTCTGGATGACCTTATCTTAACCTATCTGTAACTGCTACAGTGTAGTTTAGTAGGATGAAGGCTCCATAGCTGTATGGATCTGTAACTGCTACAGTGTAGTTTAGTAGGATGAAGGCTCCATAGCTGTATGGATCTGTAATTGCGACAGTGTAGTTTAGTAGGATGAAGGCTCCATAGCTGTATGGATCTGTAATTGCTACAGTGTAGTTTAGTAGGATGAAGGCTCTATAGCTGTATGGATCTGTAACTGCTACAGTGTAGTTTAGTAGGATGAAGGCTCCATAGCTGTATGGATCTGTAATTGCGACAGTGTAGTTTAGTAGGATGAAGGCTCCATAGCTGTATGGATCTGTAACTGCTACAGTGTAGTTTAGTAGGATGAAGGCTCCATAGCTGTATGGATCTGTAACTGCTACAGTGTAGTTTAGTAGGATGAAGGCTCCATAGCTGTATGGATCTGTAATTGCTACAGTGTAGTTTAGTAGGATGAAGGCTCCATAGCTGTATGGATCTGTAACTGCTACAGTGTAGTTTAGTAGGATGAAGGCTCTATACAGTGGGGCAAAAAAGTATTTAGTCAGCCACCAATTGTGCAAGTTCTCCCACTTAAAAAGATAAGAGAGGCCTGTAATTTTCATCATAGGTACACTTCAACTATGACAGACAAAATGAGGAAATAAAGTCCATAAAATCACATTGTAGGATTTTTAATGAATTTATTTGCAAATTATGGTGGAAAATAAGTATTTGGTCACCTACAAACAAGCAAGATTTCTGGCTCTCACAGACCTGTAACTTCTTCTTTAAGAGGCTCATCTGTCATCCACTCGTCACCTGTTTGAACTTGTTATCAGTATAAAAGACACCTGTCCACAACCTCAAACAGTCACACTCCAAACTCCATTATGGCCAAGACCAAAGAGCTGTCAAAGGACACCAGAAACAAAATTGTAGACCTGCACCAGGCTGGGAAGACTGAATCTGCAATAGGTAAGCAGCTTGGTTTGAAGAAATCAACAAGCAATTATTAGGAAATGGAAGACATACAAGACCACTGATAATCTCCCTCGATCGGGGGCTCCACGCAAGATCTCACCCCGTGGGGTCAAAATGATCACAAGAACGGTGAGCAAAAATCCCAGAACCACACGGGGGGACCTAGTGAATGATCTGCAGAGAGCTGGGACCAAAGTAACAAAGCCTACCATCAGTAACACACTACGCCGCCAGGGACTCAAATCCTGCAGTGCCAGACGTCTCCCCCTGCTTAAGCCAGTACATGTCCAGGCCCGTCTGAAGTTTGCTAGAGAGCATTTGGATGATCCAGAAGAAGATTGGGAGAATGTCATATGGTCAGATAAAACCAAAATATAACTTTTTGGTAAAAACTCAACTCGTCGTGTTTGGAGGACAAAGAATGCCGAGTTGCATCCAAAGAACACCATACCTACTGTGAAGCATGGGGGTGGAAACATCATGCTCTGGGGCTGTTTTTCTGCAAAGGGACCAGGACGGCTGATCTGTGTAAAGGAAAGAATGAATGGGGCCATGTATCATGAGATTTTGAGTGAAAACCTCCTTCCATCAGCAAGGGCATTGAAGATGAAACGTGGCTGGGTCTTTCAGCATGACAATGATCCCAAACACACCGCCCGGGCAACGAAGGAGTGGCTTTGTAAGAAGCATTTCAAGGTCCTGGAGTGGCCTAGCCAGTCTCCAGATCTCAACCCCATAGAAAATCTTTGGAGGGAGTTGAAAGTCCGTGTTGCCCAGCAACAGCCCCAAAACATCACTGCTCTAGAGGAGATCTGCATGGAGGAATTGGCCAAAATACCAGCAACAGTGTGTGAAAACCTTGTGAAGACTTACAGAAAACGTTTGACCTCTGTCATTGCCAACAAAGGGTATATAACAAAGTATTGAGATAAACTTTTGTTGTTGACCAAATACTTATTTTCCACCATAATTTGCAAACAAATTCATTAAAAATCCTACAATGTGATTTTCTGGATTTTTTTTCTCATTTTGTCTGTCATAGTTGAAGTGTACCTATGATGAAAATTACAGGCCTCTCTCATCTTTTTAAGTGGGAGAACTTGCACAATTGGTGGCTGACTAAATACTTTTTTGCCCCACTGTAGCTGTATGGATCTTTAACTGCTACGGGAATTGCATCTTTTTTATTTGAAGGATTCTTTCTTGCTGATGAAAGATAAGGGCCATATGTTTTGAAAACCATATCGTAAGCAATGATTATTAAACATTAAAACACAGCGTGGAGATTGTAGTTCACATGAGGTAGTTGTGTGCGAAGGTAATAGCTGTAGGGAGAAGGCAGAATGCCACCTAGAGTTTGAGAGAGATGGATTCACAGCGATCATCAACAGATAATTTTCTGTCCAATATTGAAATTCATTGAGATTGACCGTTATGTGTTCATTGTGTGCAGCTGATCTTCAAGAAGTATGACAAGGACAAATCCAGCACCATCAGCAGTTTTGAGATGAGGAACGCAGTCAATGACGCAGGTGAGTTCCATGGACAAACTTGTTCAGCCGTTTAGTCCCAGCAGGGCCACGTTCAGTTGCCAAACGTTTTCTAACGTTACAGATAGCAATACCATGAATCAAGCCGACGTGATTTATTATTCTACATGTCAGACGCATGTTTGTTCTACATATTTGTATCTGAACGTTCCAAAATGTTTCGTCTTGCTGAACGTGCCTCCAGGTGAATTAAAGTCTTCCCAGAGAGCCATGAGTTGATTACTCCTTTAGAGTGCTGACCCGAACCATGGCACACAGTGTTGGCTTAGATATTTTATTTTCACATTTTCCTTTCCAGCATGGTTCCAATCCAACAGCTATAGTGGATGTTTAACCAGGCCAGTGAAGCTTGGCTTGGCTCAGTACTAGTGTAAAAAGGGTATTATGAACCACACACACAAACAGTCAGGTTGAAAGGATTGGGCATGGGCCCCCAAATCCTCTAAAAGTTCTACAGCTGCACCATTGAAAGCATCTGACTGGCTGCATCACGGCTTAGTACGGAAACTGTACCGCCCTCGATTACATGGTGCTACAGAGGCTTGTGCAGACAGCCCAGTACATCATTGGGGCCGAGCTCTCTTCCATCCAGGACCTCTATATCAGGCGGTGTGAAAGGAAGGCTCGGACTCCAGCCACCCAAATCATAGACTGTTCTCTCTGCTTCAGAACGGCAACCACTACTGGTGATTCAAGTCTGACACCAACAGGCTCCTGAACAGCTTCTATCCCCAAGCAATAAGACTGCTAAATAGCTAATAAAATGGCTACATGGACTATCTTCAATGACCCTTCTATTTACGTTTGCACTGTCTCTATGCACACGCTACACACTCACTCACACGGACACTCCAGCACACACGCACACACACATTCATACAGACGCTACACATACACACACAATCTTCATATACGCTGCTGCTACTCTGTTGATCATAAACTCAGCAAAAAAAGAAACATCCCTTTTTCAGGACCCTGTCTTTCAAAGATAATTCGTAAAAATCCAAATAACTTCACAGATCTTCATTGTCAAGGGTTTAAACACTGTTTCCCATGCTTGGTCAATGAACCATAAACAAATAATGAACATGCACCTGTGGAACGGTCGTTAAGACACTAACAGCTTACAGACGGTAGGCAATTAAGGTCACAGTTATGAAAAGGGACAGGACGGACAGCTGATCGTCCTCACAGTGGCAGACCACGTGTAACAACACCTGCACGGGATCGGTACATCCGAACATCACACCTGCGGGACAGGTACAGGATGGTAACAACTGCCCGAGTTACACCAGGAACGCACTGTCCCTCCATCAGTGCTCAGACTGTCCGTAATAGGCTGAGAGAGGCTGGACTGAGGGCTTGTAGGTCTGTTGTAAGGCAGGTCCTCACCAGTTAGTCACGTGTCTGTGGAACTTGTTCAGTTTATGTCTCAGTTGTTGAATCTTGTTATGTTCATACACATATTTACACGTTAAGTTTGCTGAAAATAAAAGCAGTTGACAGTGAGAGGACGTTTCTTTTTTTGCTGAGTCGATATCCTGACGTCACCTTACCCGTATACATACACTATATATATATATATATAGCAGTATGTGGACACCCCTTCAAATGAGTGGATTCTGCTTTTTAGCTACACTCATTGCTGACAGGTTCATAAAATTGAGCACACAACCATGCGATTTTCATAGACAAACGTTGGTAGTAGAATCTCAACCCCCACTAAATGCAAACTGTAAGGGCTCTTATTTACATTCAAACCTTACTGAAGAGCTCAGTGATGTTCAACGTGGCACTGTCATAGGATGCCACCTTTCCAACAAGTCCGTTTGTGAAATTTCTGCCCTGCTAAAGCTGCCCCGGTCAACTGTAAGTGCTGTTATTGTGAAGCGGAAACATCTAGGAGCAACAATGCCGCAACATGTTAGGCCACACAAGCTCACAGAACGGCGCCTGGCGCGTTAAAATTGTCTGTCCATTCTTTTTTTAAATTTATGCCCATACACTACATGACCAAAAGTATCCCTGCATTGTAAATATGGTACTGGCACTGACCCTGGAACTTTGACTCTGTATATAGCTTACTTTCTCTTGATCTTTCTATTCTTGTGTGTTTTTGTTCTGTCGTGGAACTTCTACACAGGGACATTCAAAGTCAAACTTAACTGACAATAAAGGATGATTGATTTAACTGGAGAGGTTCCAGCAAACTTGATGCACCACATTACACATCTGTCAGGAGCTCTGCTGGGGCAGTCCCGTTAGTTGTCTTATATACTGCTTACATAGACAAGTTATATTTGCATGGTTCATAGGGTTGGCTATGTTTGGGACTGTCTCCTATTTTAACTTATAGAACATATTCAGGGCATTCTGCCACATATCTTTACTAAGCACAGGCAGGACCAAGGATTAATTATGACACGGAAGACAAAATTAACATTTAAGGCTGTCTCTTCACACAATTTTCCATCACAGTTCTTCTTGCCTTGTGTATTTTTTTGAGTACTACATACAGTATATTGATTTATTGTATTGTTGGGAAAGAGCATGCAAGGCATTTTACTGTACTTGTGCACGTGACAAAATATCTTCCACTGTGGTTACAGCAAATCCTTCATCTTGTATCCATTCCACCCCCACCCCCCCATTCCACTTAGGGTTCCGCTTAAACAACCAGCTGTATGACATCATCACGATGCGCTACGCTGACGAGCACCTCAACATCGACTTTGACAGCTTCATCTGCTGCTTCGTCAGGCTAGAAGGCATGTTCAGTAAGTACACACTGGACTTTGACACCATTTCCTGTTTCGTCAGGCTAGAGGGAATATTCAGTTAGTACACACTGGTTTGATAAATGTAAATTCCACCAGAAACATCAACAGGCATTCATCTCATTGAATAAGAGTCAGAGATAACAGAGAGATATAGGTGGCGGTCACAGGAGGATGGTGGCAACTTAATTGCAGAGGAAGGACTTGTGGTAATGACCAGAGAGCTATTGGTGGAATGGTATCAAATACATGGTTTCCATGTGTTTATGCCATTCCATTTGCTCCATTCCGGCCATTATTATGAGCCGTCCTCCCCTCAGCAGCCTCCACTGATAGAGCTACTGTTTGATCTGTACGAGGTCTCTTTGCAGGGACGTTCCATGCCTTTGACAAAAACGGAGACGGCACAATTAAGCTCAACGTCCTCGAGGTAAGCCCAGTAGGCCACTGTGCTACAAAAGGTCACGTCACGTCCATACAAAGAGGAATTCACTCCATTAACTCCTGTCCTCTTCTGCTTTCTTTCATCTCCAGTCTTAACCTGTTTTTGTTTTTCATCTCCTCTTGTTACAGTGGCTCCAGTTGACCATGTATGCTTAGATCACCCAGCCATCAGAGTCCTGCTCTCTGGTCTAACCTCAGCCATGCTTCTACCAGCATCGCTTAGATCACCCAGCCATCAGAGGAGTCCTGCTCTCTGGTCTACCCTCAGCCATGCTTCTACCAACATCGCCTTCCTCTACCTCAGCCAATTCCCCATGTTCTCTCTCTCCCATGTTCTCTCTCTGACTAGACATTGCCATTACTCTCATTCTAGCATAGAAAACAAATTAAATGCAATGGTGATATATCATTTGTGCAGCGTGACTGCAGAAAATATCTCACAACGACAAGAGAAGTGTGTAATGTCTCAAGAAAGTACATTAACACGATGTAGCGATCTTCTAAGACACACAGGTTGGCTGGAGAGAAAGACCACCTGGAATGTCAACTTTGACTTGTGAGAGGTATCACCCTGGCAGCACCGAGGGACTTGAATGGGGAACACTTGCTCCAGTACATTTGGTTAGTGCTTTAAACTACAAGCCTTCAAGTGTTATTGCCTGTCCTTAAAGGGGAAGGTTTTAGAACGCCAGCTCACTGTAAATAACATGTTTAGCATTAGTGGATTGAATACATATCATTGCTTAGCTTTACTTCCTGAAGTGTTTCCATTCCCCTTTAAGTCATTGGTGGTAACTACATTACAAGATCAATGTTGTGTTCCTGTAAGTCTCTGTGATAATATCATGTGGATACTCAGATCTCGAGAGACAGTGATGACGTTGTTGGACTGGATTGTTTCAGAAGCATTTTTTCTTCTTCTTCCATTAAATTCAAACTTTTACGAATGTGTCCCAGTATGTACAGTATGGGATGAGAGTTGTCGAGTATTGAACGCTAAACCAAATCTCTTAATGTTGATCCCAGGTTGAATTGTATAATGAATGTTTAGGATTTCAAATAAATATGATGTAAATTAAGCATTGCCACAATTACCCGATAACTCATCTAACCCAATAAGGCGGATTGGTTCTCCAACAGAACTGAACATTGATGTGAACAACGGTTAGATGGTCTATAATGAACAGGGCTCTAGTCTAACATCGTTCCCACACTTTTTTTAGTTGGTGGTACCAAAAATTATTTTTCGTGCAGTGTCACACAATAGAATACATTTGAGTAATCTTTTAAAGTCATTATAAAGTCATTCACAATGCTTTATTAAGGATGTTATTAGAAAAATGAGTTGTTGGGTTGACAATTAGGATGTTTTTATATTTTATGGTCAAAATAGGGCTCCTGAATTTTCAGATGTTTTTGTTCAAGAGAGATGAATTTGCCTTAATCTTTATGTGCGCTAATATTATATATAGGCCTAAAGTTAATTAGTGCTAATTCACCACATGAGGAAGTGGAAACGCAAAACACATTAGCTAGATCGCCAACTCTAATCATAAACTGGATGGTTCGAGCCCTGAATGCTGATTGGCTGACAGCGGTGGTATATCAGACCGTATATCACCGGTATGACAAAATATTTATTTTTACTGCTCTAATTACATTAGTAACCAGTTTATAATAGCAATAAGGCACTTCTGGGGTTTGTGATATATGGCCAATATACCACAGCTAAGGGCTGGGCTGTGTCCAGGCACTCTGTGTTGCGCTGTGCATAAGAACAGCCCTTAGACGTGGTATATTGGCCATATATCACAACTCCTCGGGCCTTATTGCTGAAATATAACACCTAACTAGCCATGTCTAATAGTAAATGTAATGTCCCCCATTTTGTTTTTGCAACTGGGCCCAGTGCACTTGCAATGGCCGATGCACAAGGGCAAGGCTAGCATGCTTAGATGAGTGACACTTGTACAGTGTAAATGGCTAGTTAGAACAGAAACCTGCATGGTGAGCCTACATGGGTTTGAACAGTTATGAGTGATGGACTATTCACAATGCCCATCTCTTACGGCCTCCTCTTAAAATTACACATTAAACTAGTGAAAAAGCCAGCCTACGTCACATTAGTGTCCATTTCCCCACTGTGTATCACAGTTGTGGATGACCAAAACTTCATATCAGTCTAGTTGGTCCTAAGTAAGCTCATATAGCCCTCAAGCTCTGGACTTCAAAGCCAGTTCCACTGTGTTTCATTGTTCCCCTCGAATCAGGGACCGATTTAGACCTGGGACACCAGGTGGATGCAGTTAACTCAGGTAGAACAGAAAACCAGCTCTGGACCTCATAGGGTAAGAGTTCAATACCGGTCATATAGTGTTTCCATCAAATATTCAGAACTCCACTGTGGGGCATTTAAAGCTGCCATACAGTGTGTATATATATATATATAATGTATTTATTTCACAAGCCTGAGAAACGGGTGGTCCTTTTTAGACATTTAAAAAGTAATGCAGATATCACACCACCATTTCCTGGTTGTAAAATGTTTTAATAGTTGGCCTAATTAAAGTTTGACAAAACAAGCCATGTATGGTGTAGAGGATCAATGCACGATTTAAAACACTGAAATATCTTTTCAATAAACAAAAATATTGTACATTCAGATGTTTGAAGCTGGTGTACAAAACCTAAAATAAAAGACGCAAAAACTGAATTTAATGGGAAGCAAAGAAATTGCGCACATAGAACAGATCTGTTTCTAAAAACTTGCTTTCAATGAGAATGACAGATCTAGCTCACATTTCTATGTGAATTTGGTCAGGTGACCTAAAAAGTGACATACTGCAGCTTTAATAGTGAGCCCCTTCCATACAGTCTGGAAAATAACATGACAAATCATGTCTGTGTCAATAACCTGTGTCAATAATCCTTATGTCCGTGCTTTTACAGTAAGCATTGGTCTCTGTCTTAGACCACTGAAATGGGAAAAATTATCCTTCACAACAGAAAAAAATCATATACATTTTTCTGAATTAATAAAACACGTTCCTATTGTTGCTGTACATGTGTGTGCACGCTCAGCATATCAATACATACAGGCAACTACAAACATAAAGGAAACACCAACATATCTTTATAGGGCGTTGGGCCACCACGAGCCAGAACATCTTCAATGCACCTTGGCATAGATTCTAGAAGTGTCTGGAACTCAATTGGAGGAATGCTCCATTCTTCCACAAGAAATTCCACCATTTGGTGTTTCGTTGACGGTGGTGGAAAACGCTGTCTCACTCGCCACTCCAGAATCTCCCATAAGTGTTCAATTGTGCTGAGATCTGGGGACTGAGACACTTCAAACCCCCTATGGTCCTTTGAGACCTCTATTTCAGTCCCAGAACTCTTCTAGCCTAGGTAGCCCAAATAACCACCATGGGATGTTAATTGCTTAATTTACTCAGGAACTACACCTGTGTGGAAGCACCTGCTTTCACTATACTTTGAATCCCTCATTGACTCAAGTGTTTCCTTTACTTTGGCAGTAACCTGTACATACGCCATAGATGTGTGAATGTATGTATGAAATAGAAGTCCCTACACAAGACTGTGTTTAGTAGTTATGTATGACCAGCCCATGTCAACAGATCAGTTAGTTTGGTTATGCAGTGATAATCTATACGCTGTGTGTTAGTGTGTGTGTGTGTCCAGTATGGGCTATTTAGCAAGTGTTCCAATACAATTGCTGACGTTGAGCCACAGCCTTGTAGAACGGTGTAATCCAGGGTTCCCCAACTAGCAGCCCACTGTGATTTTATTTAGCCCCAAGTTCTGAAAATTACTATTTTAAATGGTTGACCATAAGACTGTTAAAACACCAGCCAATCAGCTTCAAGTTTTAATTTTGGAAATCTGTCCCACAATATTCCCAGGCATAATACAGAGATATATGTGATCATATACAAACATATGCCAGGTTTGAAATTATTATGTTTTACTCAAATATATTCGTTTGAGCTTCTTGCTGTCAATTTGCAGTCAACAAATGATTTGTAATTATGTTAATCCGCTGATGAAAAATCATGCCGTGGCTTAAGGGGCGGCAGGGTAGTTTAGTGGTTAGAGCGTTGGACTAGTAACCGAAAGGTTGCAAGTTCAAATCCCCGAGCTGACAAGGTACAAATCTGTCGTTCTGCCCCTGAACAGGCAGTTAACCCACTGTACCTAGGCAGTCATTGAAAATAAGAATTTGTTCTTAACTTACTTGCCTAGTTAAATAAAGATAAAATAAAAAAAATCTAGTTGATGATCCCTGTTGTAAACCAAGGTCCATTAAAAACATGTCACAACCTTTAGTCGTACTGGTGTCCTCTTACCAGGGAAGAGCAGGGGGTTAAAGGATGAACAAAGTGAGAAATTACTCTGAACAAGAAAACAGTTCAGTTCTATCTCCTTCCCTCCTCAACATTTGCCTACTGAATGGGATCCCAACTCCTACTATCCAAGAAGAATGAATGCCAGAATTCCAGCCTAGCTCCATGTATGGAGCCATTGATTCTAATGGTGAGATCCGTGTCAACTCAGCACCACACATCTGCAGAAGTAAGAACTGGAGAAAAAGCATGTCTTCTCTACTGTCATGTTTTCAGCTTGCTGTCCATCTCTACGTGTGTCTGCATGTGGCTAGGCAGGTCCTGTAGAGACAAGGGGGAGACAAGGTACTGAGACATAGACAATAACCCCCCTCTGTTCCTTATATACAAAGAGCTCTCAAATTCTGCATTTTTGACAGAATAATCATCTGTAATAACAAGATCTGTAATTCAGGCAGAGAGTCTTGTAGACAGACAGGTTGACTGTTTGTCTTTGTTCATCAGTCAACCTGTCTGTCTACAAACCTGTCTGCCTGTCTCTTACCAGGTGGGAGGAGTCTTGTAATGCAGGTAAACCAAGCAGTTACTGTTGGTCTTTGTCCATTAGTCAACCTGTCTGTCTGTCTCTTACCAGGTGGGAGGAGTCTTGTAATTCAGGTAAACCAAGCAGCTACTGTTGGTCTTTGTCCATTAGTCAACCTGTCTGTCTACAAACCTGTCTGTCTGTCTCTTACCAGGTGGGAGGAGTCTTGTAATTCAGGTAAACCAAGCAGCTACTGTTGGTGTTTGCCCATTAGTCAACCTGTCTGTCTACAAACCTGTCTCTCTCTTACCAGGTGGGAAGAGTCTTGCGTGGCGAAGGCGGCGTCGCAGTTCCTCCAGCGACACCTGAAGGTCTGCAGGTGCCGGTTGCTGTGGTCGGTGAGCAGGTGCTGCAGGAGGTGCTCCCCCATGCCAAAGATCAGCGAGCAACCGTGCCACTGCACACAAAGGTCAGGTCAGAAAATGACATGTCAGACAAAACGATAGGAAATATTCTGAAGGTAAATCCCAGCATGTTTCTCTTACCCAGCAGCGGTAGTTTTGCATCAAGTTGAGTTTCACGGCCTGGACGGTGCCGTCGTAGCAGCCTGTGTAGATCTACATTGCATCAGGAGAGAAGAGTAGTTTATTGTCCACAACTTCTCTTTTTTCAATTTTGTAAATTCTATCAACTGTACAATGCATTCACAGTAGTCCCCTTTCCAATGTACTGAATGTAGATGTTGTTCATATTGCCTCTAGGCCCACAGGCACGAGGGTTGGCTTCTGGGCTGACTAAACAAGCTTACTTACCACGCTCTTATGGATGGCCATACACATCACCATGTCATGGTGGCCCCCGTACACCTGCAGCCGGTCGTGGGACTGTGGAGAGAGAGAGGGGTTGAGGGAGGGAGGAGAGAGACGGAGAGAGAGAGAGGGAGGAGAGAGACGGAGGGAGAGAGAGGGAGGAGAGAGACGGAGGGAGAGAGAGGGAGAAGAGAGAGGGAGGAGAGAGAGGGAGAGAGAGGGGTTGAGTGAGGAAGGAGAGAGACAGAAAGAGGACAGGACAGAGATGGTTCACCATCTTATATTGTGTGTCTTCTTTTATTAAGTGTGTTATACTTTAAATCAAGTATGATTTGTTTCAGAGAGAGAGACAGACTGAGACCGAGAGGGACGGACGGACGGAGACCGAGAGGGACGGACGGACGGAGACCGAGAGGGACGGACGGACGGAGGCCGAGAGGGACGGACGGACGGAGACCGAGAGGGACGGACACCGAGAGGGAGGGACGGACGGAGACCGAGAGGGAGGGACGGACGGAGGCCGAGAGGGAGGGACGGACGGAGGCCGAGAGGGAGGGACGGACGGAGACCGAGAGGGAGGGACGGACGGAGACCGAGAGGGAGGGACGGACGGACACCGAGAGGGAGGGACGGACGGAGACCGAGAGGGACGGACGGACGGAGACCGAGAGGGACGGACGGACGGAGACCGAGAGGGACGGACGGACGGAGACCGAGAGGGAGGGACGGACGGACGGAGACCGAGAGGGAGGGACGGACGGAGACCGAGAGGGAGGGACGGACGGAGACCGAGAGGGAGGGACGGACGGACGGAGACCGAGAGGGAGGGACGGACGGAGACCGAGAGGGAGGGACGGACGGAGACCGAGAGGGAGGGACGGACGGAGACCGAGAGGGAGGGACGGACGGACACCGAGAGGGAGGGACGGACGGACACCGAGAGGGAGGGACGGACGGAGACCGAGAGGGACGGACGGACGGACGGAGACCGAGAGGGACGGACGGACGGAGACCGAGAGGGACGGACGGACGGAGACCGAGAGGGAGGGACGGACGGAGACCGAGAGGGAGGGACGGACGGAGAGACCGAGAGGGAGGGACGGACGGAGACGGACCGAGAGGGAGGGACGGACGGAGGCCGAGAGGGAGGGACGGACGGAGGCCGAGAGGGAGGGACGGACGGAGACCGAGAGGGAGGGACGGACGGAGACCGAGAGGGAGGGACGGACGGAGACCGAGAGGGAGGGACGGACGGAGACCGAGAGGGACGGACGGAGACCGAGAGGGACGGACGGACGGAGACCGAGAGGGAGGGACGGACGGAGACCGAGAGGGAGGGACGGACGGAGACCGAGAGGGAGGGACGGACGGAGACCGAGAGGGAGGGACGGACGGAGACCGAGAGGGACGGACGGACGGAGACCGAGAGGGAGGGACGGACGGAGACCGAGAGGGAGGGACGGACGGAGACCGAGAGGGAGGGACGGACGGAGACCGAGGGAGGGACGGACGGAGACCGAGAGGGAGGGACGGACGGAGACCGAGAGGGACGGACGGACGGAGACCGAGAGGGACGGACGGACGGAGACCGAGAGGGACGGACGGACGGAGGACCGAGAGGGACGGACGGACGGAGACCGAGAGGGAGGGACGGACGGAGACCGAGAGGGAGGGACGGACGGAGACCGAGAGGGAGGGACGGACGGAGACCGAGAGGGAGGGACGGACGGACACCGAGAGGGAGGGACGGACGGACACCGAGAGGGACGGACGGACGGAGACCGAGAGGGACGGACGGACGGAGACCGAGAGGGACGGACGGACGGAGACCGAGAGGGACGGACGGACGGAGACCGAGAGGGACGGACGGAGACCGAGAGGGACGGACGGACGGAGACCGAGAGGGACGGACGGACGGAGACCGAGAGGGAGGGACGGACGGAGACCGAGAGGGAGGGACGGACGGAGACCGAGAGGGAGGGACGGACGGAGACCGAGAGGGAGGGACGGACGGAGACCGAGAGGGAGGGACGGACGGAGACCGAGAGGGAGGGACGGACGGAGACCGAGAGGGAGGGACGGACGGAGACCGAGAGGGAGGAGGACGGAGACCGGACGGACGGAGACCGAGAGGGAGGGACGGACGGAGACCGAGAGGGACGGACGGAGACCGAGAGGGACGGACGGAGACCGAGAGGGACGGACGGAGACCGAGAGGGACGGACGGAGACCGAGAGAGACGGACGGAGACCGAGAGAGAGACGGACGGAGACCGAGAGAGACAGACGGACACCGAGAGAGACAGACGGACGGAGACCGAGAGAGACAGACGGACGGAGACCGAGAGAGACAGACGGACGGAGACCGAGAGAGACAGACGGACGGAGACCGAGAGAGACAGACGGACGGAGACCGAGAGAGACAGACGGAGACCGAGAGAGACAGACGGAGACCGAGAGAGACAGACGGAGACCGAGAGAGACTGACGGAGACCGAGAGAGACTGACGGAGACCGAGAGAGACCGAGAGAGACTGACGGAGACCGAGAGAGACTGACGGAGACAGAGAGAGACTGACGGAGACAGAGAGAGACTTGGCCACTATTCTAGAAAAATCCTCAGCCCCTGGTGTTAGTCTCCACAATTCAGAGGTTAAATGCCTACTCTTCGCAGATGACCTGGGCCTACAGCAGAACCTGGACCTGCTAGAGCAGTACTGCCAGACCTGGGCCCTGGCAGTAAACGTCAAAAAGACTCCAATAATGATTTTCCAGAGAAGATCCAGATCTCAGGGAACTAGACCAAAGTTCTCAATTGGTACAAAATATATAGAATACTGCACACACTACAATTACATGGGTTTAAAAATAAGCTCAACTGGACACCTTAATGAAGCAGTGAATGAACTGAGAGAAAGTACACAGGACATTCTACGCTATTAAAAAACAAATTCAAATTGAAAACACCTATTACAATTTGGCTAAAACTAATCAAATGTGTCATTGAACCAATTGCACTTTATGGCAGTGAGGTGTGGGGTACTCTTGCAAAACAAGATTTCACCAAATGGACAAACACCCAATTGAAACCCTGTATGCAGAGTTCTAAGATTTTCCTACATGTCCGACAAACAATGCATGCAGGGCAGAATTAGGCCAAAATCCACTAATAATAATAATAACTCAAAAAAAAGCAATTAAGTTTTAGAAACATCTAAAATGCAGTGACCGCCTCTCATATCATTACCAAGCCCTGCAATGTCAAGAGTTGAGCATAGAAAAGAGTCCTCATCCAAAACCTTCTGCCCCAGCTGTGCCCTGGACACCGTATGTGAATTGATCCCCCCCCCCCCCCATCTTTCTTCAGAGCTCGTGCTGTTAGGTGACCTAAACTGGGACATGCTTAACACCCCGGGCCATCCTACAATCTAAACTTGATGCCCTCAATCTCACACAAATTATCAATGAACCTACCAGGTACAACCCCAAATCTGTAAACACAGGCACCCTCATAGATATCATCCTGACCAACCTGCCCTCTAAATACACCTCTGCTGTCTTCAACAAGGATCTCAGCGATCACTGCCTGCGTCCGTAATGGGTCTGCGGTCAAACGACCACCCCTCATTACTGTCAAACGCTCCCTAAAACACTTCTGCGAGCAGTCCTTTCTAATTGACCTGGCATCCTGGAAGGACATTGACCTCATTCCGTCAGTAGAAGATGCCTGGTTAGTCTTTAAAAGTGCTTTCCTCACCATCTTAAATAAGCATGCCCCATTCAAAAAATGTAGAACCAGGAACAGATATAGCCCTTGGTTCACCCCAGACCTGTCTGCCCTTAACCAGCACAAAAACATCCTGTGGCGTACTGCATTAGCATCGAATAGCCCCTGAGATATGCAACTTTTCAGGGAAGTTAGGAACCAATATACACAGGCAGTTAGGAAAGCAAAGGCTAGCTTTTTCAAACAGAAATTTGCATCCTGTACCACAAACTCAAAGGTTCTGGGACACTAAAGTCCATGGAGAATAAGAGCACCTCCTCTCAGCTGCCCACTGCACTGAGGCTAGGAAACAGTGTCACCACCGATAAATACGCAATAATAGAGAATTTCAATAAGCATTTTTCTACAGCTGTCCAAGCTTTCCACCTGGCTACCCTTACCCCGGTCAACAGCCCTGCACCCCACACAGCAACTTGCTCATGCCTACCCCATTTCTCCTTCATCCAAATTCAGATAACTGATGTTCTGAAAGAGCTGCAAAATCTGGACCCCTACAAATCAGCCGGGTTAGACAATCTTTACTTTCTCTTTCTAAAATGATCTGCCAAAATGGTTGCAACCACTATTACTAGTCTGTTCAACCTCGTTTGTATTGTCTGAGATCCCCAAAGATTGGAAAGCTGCCGCGGTCATCCCCCTCTTCAAATGGGGAGACACTCTAGACCCAAACTGCTACAGACTTGTATCTATCCTACCCTGCCTTTCTAAGGTCTTTGAATGCCAAGTTAACAAACAGATCACAGACCATTTCGAATCCCACCGTACCTTCTCCGCTACGCAATCTGGCTTCCGAGCTGGTCATGGGTGCACCTCAGCCACACTCAAGGTCCTAAATGATATCATAACCGCCATTGATAAGAGACAATACTGTGCAATGGTATTCATCGACCTGGCCAAGGCTTTCGACTCTCAAATGACTGCCTCGCCTGGTTCACCAACTACTTCTCAGACAGAGTTCAGTGTGTCAAATCAGAGGGCCTGTTGTCCGGACCTCTGGCAGTCTATGGGGGTGACACAGGGTTCAATTCTAGGGCCGACTCTTTTCTCTGTATACATTAATGATGTCACTCTTGCAGCTGGTGACTCTTTGATCCACCTCTATGCAGACGACGCCATTCTGTATACTTCTGGCCCTTCTTTGGACACTGTGTTAACTAACCTCCAGACGAGCTTCAATGCCATTACAACTCTCCTTCCGTGGCCTCCAATTGCTCTTAAATGCAAGAAAAACTAAATGCATGGTCTTCAACCGATCGCTGCCCACAACTTCCCGCCCGCCTAGCATCACTACTCTGGACAGTTCTGACTGAATATGTGGACAACTATAACTACACATTAAGCATCTCCAATCTAAAATTAAATCTAGAATCAGCTCCCTATTTCGCAACAAAGCATCCTTCACTCATGCTGCCAAACAAACCCTCGTAAAACTGACTATCCTACGACCCTTGTCTTCGGCAATGTCATTTACAAAATAGCCCCCAACACTCTACTTAGCAAATTGGATGCAGTCTATCACAGTGCCATCCGTTTTGTCACCAAAGCCCCATGTACTACCCACCACTGCGACCTGTATGCTCTCGTTGGCTGGCCCTCTCTTCATATTCGTCGCCAAACCCACTGGCTCCAGGTCATCTATAAGTCTTTGCTAGGTTAAGTCCCGCCTTATCTCAGCTCACTGGCACCCATCCATAGCACGCACTCCAGCAGGTATATTTCACTGTTCACCCCCAAAGCCAATTCCTCCTTTGACCGCATTTCCTTCCAGTTCTCTGTTGCCAATGACTGGAACGAACTGCAAAAATCACATCTCCCTCACTAGCTTTAAGCACCAGCTGTCAGAGCAACTCATAAATCACTGCACCTGTACATAGCCCACATGTAATTAGCCCATCCAACTACCTCATCCCCATACTGTCATTTTGCTCCTTTGCACCCCAGTATCTCTACTTGCACACTCATCTTGTGCACATCTATCACTCCAGTGTTTAATTGCTATATTGCAATTATTTCACCACTATGGCCTATTGCCTTACCTCCGTTATTCTACCTCATTTACAAACACTGTATATAGACTTTGTATTGTATTATTGACTCTGTTTGTTGATTCCATGTGTACCTCTGTTGTTGTTGTTTGTGTTGCATTGCTTTCCTTTATCTTGGGCAGGTCGCAGTTTTAAATGAGAACTTGTTCTCAACTAGCCTACCTTGTTAAATAAAAGGTTAAAAACATTTTTAAAAATTTAAAAATCCAGCTGGTCCTGGGGTTGTGTTCACAAACCTGTTCTAATAAAACAAATTACAACACAATCAAAACTATATAGATTATTGGGAAACACAAGCACAAAGCAGTGCCATCTGGCCCTAAATTGACAGTACACCGTTGCTAACTATTTGACCATGGTTACTGCTCAAAGAAAAACCTTGACAAAGTACAGGCTCAGGGAGCACAGCCTTGCCATTGAGAAGGGTAGACACAGGAAAACCTGGCTCCCTGTAAAGGAAAGGTTGTGCAACCACTGCACCACAGAGCTGCATTTCCTGACAAAACGTCAAAAATATAAAACAAGTAGATAGTGTCATTACCCCAAATTTGAAACACTTATTCAAGGTTTCAAAGACCTCTCTGATGAGTAGGCAACCTGTCCTGTTGGGGGAGGACGCAGAGAGCTGTGGGTTGGCAGCGCACTACATTGCTGCCTGCCATAAGATGAGGGACAGTGTCGGACAGACCAATCAACCTTCACATGTCCTCTACTGTATGCTTATTGTTATTGTATGGTTATTTTGACCTTTGGTTATTATTGTTACTGTTGTCCTGTTGACAATTTTGATTCTTATTATATTCATATTGTAAATATCCAAAGTAAGCTTTGGCAATATGTACATTGTTACGGTATACCAATAAAGCAAATTGAATGGAATTGAGAAAGAGAGCGAGACACAGACAAAGCGACAGATAAGCTAGTAATCTGAGTGAGTGGATAAAGCCATTGAAGGAGAGTAGGATGAGGCAGACCCACCTGTAACTCGTAGACACGCACCAACTTGTCCAGGCAGGCTGTCACCATGACCTTCCCCAAGATGGCTAACGCTGTGACTGCGTGGCTGTGACCCTTATAGATACGGACCAGCTCACCAGTCTACGCATGGACAGACACAGAGGGAGCGAGGAAGATGTCAACCAAAAAGACTGAAATCAAATAAATCAACTACATCCACAGATTATGTGACTGTTCCGTCATACGGGAATGAATGTGTTACGATGATTATGTGAACAAGGAAAGTGATGGGAGGGGTTAGACACTCACGTGGATGTTGTGGGCGTGGACAGACGTATCACTGGAGCCGCTGAAGACCAGGTCATTCACCACCTGACATCAGACAAATGGGGAAAGAATGATCATACCTGACAGGCAGAGTCAGAGTTGTCCGTTCAAGACAACCAACAAATTAACGTTACATTAACATGCCAAGTGTTAACTTGTGTCCAAAATGAGTATAAAACACTGATTGCATCACATTCAGACCACTACAGGAGAACAAACCCTGAAATATGCCGTGTCAGCGTAGGAATGCTGACCCAGGGATCAGCGTAGGAATGCTGACCCAGGGATCAGCGTAGGAATGCTGACCCAGGGATCAGCGTAGGAATGCTGACCCAGGGATCAGCGTAGGAATGCTGACCCAGGGATCAGCGTAGGAATGCTGACCCAGGGATCAGCGTAGGAATGCTGACCCAGGGATCAGCGTAGGAATGCTGACCCAGGGATCAGCGTAGGAATGCTGACCCAGGGATCAGCGTAGGAATGCTGACCCAGGGATCAGCGTAGGAATGCTGACCCAGGGATCAGTGTAGGAATGCTGACCCAGGGATCAGTGTAGGAATGCTGACCCAGGGATCAGTGTAGGAATGCTGACCCAGGGATCAGTGTAGGAATGCTGACCCGGGATCAGGTCCCACCTGTCCATAGGGTCTAAGAGGGAAATGTGTTCTCGGTAAAAGGTCGGGGTTGACTCCCCAATTGACTGAATTCAAATGGAATTGACCCACCCTGGACCCAAGGACACAGTGGTGACACACGATAAGATTTCTATTTTAGATCATATCAACTACCCGACTCCTCACCTTCATACAGAGGACGGTCTTAGTGTGGCCCTGCAGTGAGCGCAGCAGCAGACCGCTCTTGGCGTCACGTACGCTGATGGTGCTGTCGTAAGAGCCCACTAGCAGCACCCGCCGAGCTCCCTCCTGGGACGTGCCCAGGCAGCTCACCCCCCGTGGGCCGTGGCACTCAAACACATCCAGCTGCCTCTGGGTCTGCAGGGGAGACAGGGAGGGAGAGGAAGGAGAATAGGAAGAGAACAACTGTTTGTATCATATTCTGATCCAAGCTATAACTAGGAACTACCATGTTGAATAGTGGACCAATCAAAGCGTCTCAGAGAAGGAGTGCCGATCTAGGATCGGTTGTGCCTTTTTGATCCTAATGGAGAGAGAATAAAATCATATGGATAAGGGGGACCTGATCCCAGATCAGCACACCTACTCTAGAGATGCTTTATGATTTCAGGACCTGGACTCCAGGCTTAGACACACTCACCTTGACCTCAAAGCTGACCACAGATCCATTTGCCAGGCCTACGTACAGGATGTTCCAGTGAATGTGCAGACACAGCACCCGGTCGGACAGAGAGATCTGCTCAAGGCACTTCTTTGACTGAAAAGGGAAAGGAGGAAGATGAGGACCAGAGATATACAGTAGGGAGAGGGGAGGTGATGTATAGGAAGATGAGGACCAGAGATATACAGTAGGGAGAGGGGAGGTGATGTATAGGAAGATGAGGACCAGAGATATACAGTAGGGAGAGGGGAGGTGATGTATAGGAAGATGAGGACCAGAGATATACAGTAGGGAGAGGGGAGGTGATGTATAGGAAGATGAGGACCAGAGATATACAGTAGGGAGAGGGGAGGTGATGTATAGGAAGATGAGGACCAGAGATATACAGTAGGGAGAGGGGAGGTGATGTATAGGAAGATGAGGACCAGAGATATACAGTAGGGAGAGGGGAGGTGATGTATAGGAAGATGAGGACCAGAGATATACAGTAGGGAGAGGGGAGGTGATGTATAGGAAGATGAGGACCAGAGATATACAGTAGGGAGAGGGGAGGTGATGTATAGGAAGATGAGGACCAGAGATATACAGTAGGGAGAGGGGAGGTGATGTATAGGAAGATGAGGACCAGAGATATACAGTAGGGAGAGGGGAGGTGATGTATAGGAAGATGAGGACCAGAGATATACAGTAGGGAGAGGGGAGGTGATGTATAGGAAGATGAGGACCAGAGATATACAGTAGGGAGAGGGGAGGTGATGTATAGGAAGAGAGGACCAGAGATATACAGGGGAGGTGATGTATAGGAAGATGAGGACCAGAGATATACAGTAGGGAGAGGGGAGGTGATGTATAGGAAGATGAGGACCAGAGATATACAGTAGGGAGAGGGGAGGTGATGTATAGGAAGATGAGGACCAGAGATATACAGTAGGGAGAGGGGAGGTGATGTATAGGAAGATGAGGACCAGAGATATACAGTAGGGAGAGGGGAGGTGATGTATAGGAAGATGAGGACCAGAGATATACAGTAGGGAGAGGGTAGGTGATACCTTCAGGCGTATAGACAGACACCCTATGTGTTTGAATAAAACCAACTACAGGCACTGAGCTTGTCTGATGCTTTAAGCACATTGTTTGATTAAATAATTAAGACACAAATGACTAAAGAAAGAGCCTGATGGTCACACTAAAACATTTTTTATAGCGAGTGCCTGTGTGATTGGCGCACGTTGTCTCGCTCTCCTCCCTACTGCAGTGAAGGCACCACAGCAAGTGTTAATTGCTCTTTGTGCTGAAGCTGCAACAATTTCAGCCATTTAGTTTCTTACTTGTTTCTGAATGAAAAGTTGTTACCATAATCCCTAATTTGTTTAGGAAAAACATTCCCTATTCCCTCAAACCTTGCTCTCTCTACGTGAAACAAATACGCATGGCATGCATGTGACCAATAGGGCCTGACCTATAGCATATCATTATCACATCGATAAACAAACACCCAAAAAACAAACACGTGACAGCAAAATGGATGCAGAAAAAACACTTGAAAACGGGAGAATGTTAACTGGTTGCTCAGAAAAAAAAAGAAGGGAAGTCAGATCTGTGGGAGATATTTGACTTGGTTGTGGAAATGACTGGAGATGAACGATAAGGAGGGTATAGGAAACAGGCGTTGTGTGAGTAGTGTCCCAAGCTGTTGCTGTTAGATTACAATATTATTTCTTCTGACAATTCGGAGCAGTGTAAACACTAAGTGTACAAGAGAGTCATAAAATGTAAATGTAAATGTCTATAGGCTATAAGAGTTGTGTGCATATTAAGTGTGACAAACTGGTGCTGTTAAATTACAATATACCTTTTGTCTGTTTGGAAAAGAGTAAACACTCAATAAATAAGTAATATCAGTCTGCCGTAACAATTTTAAAAAGGCCTTTTTTGGATACACAAGTGTCCCACATATCCCAGAGGGGTTAACTGACTTGCCTAGTTAAATACATGTCAAATAAACCATTTGCTATTATGCACATAGCAACATAGGGAAAGGTGCCAATTCTACAGGGCACTGAAACTCATGTTTCAGAAACGCGGACAGCGAACATATCCAACACGGGAGAAAGCACATTTGATTTATTTGTGTGGCACCATTATTTTTTACATAATATAACTCACATACAATTTCAGTACAACATGTCTTAGTGATGAACTATGCCATCCCTGTGGCCTCCACAATGGACTAGTCCACTGAGACAGGCGCGAATCAGACAGGTGTCTTATACAACATAAAAAATAAACATTGTGACTGCTCGACTAAAGAAATCTCGGTCAACCAACAGCCTATCGACCAAACAATCGACCAGTCAACTACCTATTGCCATTAAACGCTCTAAAAGTTTTAAAGTCACCATTGGCCTCTTGGTGAAATCATGAGCAGTTTCCTTCCTCTCCGGCAACTGAGTTAGGAAGGACGACCGTATGTTTATTGATACACCACCCAAAGTGTAATTAAAAAGTTCACCATGCTCAAAGGGATATTCAACGCCTGCTTTTAAAATGTTCTACCCATCTACCAATAGGTGCCCTTCTTTGCGAGTCATTGGAAAACCTCCCTGGTCTTTGTGGTTGAATCTTTGTTTGAAATTCACTGTTCGACTGATAATTGTATGCGTATGGGTGCAGAGAGGAGGTTGTCATAAAAAAAACAACATGTTAAACACTATTATTGCACACAGTGCGAGTCAAAACATTTCAGCTTTCATTTTTTATTAAATGGTAAAAAAAAAAGTATCTAAAAATATTATTCCACTTTGACATTATGGGGTATTGTGATGTCATTATGGGGTATTGTGATGTCATTATGGGGTATTGTGATGTCATTATGGGGTATTGTGATGTCATTATGGGGTATTGTGGATAGGCCAGCGACCGAAAACATCTAAACCTAATCAATTTCAAATTCAGGCTGTAACACAACAAAATGTGGAAAAGGTCAAGGGGTGTGAATACTTTCTGAAGGCACTGTGTGATGAAAGGGGTGTGGTACCTTGATGCTGAAGCAGCGGATGGTGAGGTCACTGGAGCCGGTGTAGAGACGTGCTGGCAGGCCGGGCAGAGATGACACCAGCAGGCAGTTGATCTTGTTGGTGTGGCCCTCAAACACAGCTTGGCACGCTTTGCTCTGAACACCCCAGGGACAAAAATACAGTATCTCAGCATTGTAAGCCTGCCTGTTAGTCAAATCCAATTTATATTGTAGAATAATAGAAGACATCAAAACTATGAAATAACACATATGGAATCATGTAGTAAACAAAAAAAAGTGTTAAATCAAAATATATTTTATATTTGAGATTCTTCAAAGTAGCCACCCTTTGCCTTGATGACAGCTTTTTACACTCTTAGCATTCTCTCAACCAGTTTCATGAGGAAGTCACCTGGAATGCATTTCAATTAACAGGTGTGCCTTGTTAAAAGTTCATTTGTGGAATTTCTTTCCATCTTAATGAGTTTGAGCCAATCAGTTGTGCTGTAACAAGGTAAGGGTGGTATACAGAAGATAGACCTACGGTAGCGTCCCACCTGGCCAACATCTGTTGAAATTGCAGAGCGCGAAATTCAAACTACAGAATTATAAATATTTAACTTTCATAAAATCACAAGTGTAATAGATAAAAATAAAGCTTAACTAATCCAGCTGCTGTGTGAGATTTCAAAAAGGCTTTATGGCGAAAGCACACCATGCGATTATCTGAGGACAGCACACCGCCATGAAAAACATATTTCAACCAGGCAGGTGTGACATGAAAGTCAGAAATAGCGGTATAAAAAAATGAATTACCTTTGATTATCTTCTGTTGGCACTCCAAAAGGTCTATTGAAAATAGTGGCTGAATAGGGGTTGTCCTCTGGGTTTCGCCTGCCATGTCAGTTCTGTTATACTCACAGACATCATCTATATCCAAATCTACCCATTATATGCATATCCTAGCTTCTGGGCCTGAGTAACAGGCAGTTTACTTTGGGCACGCTTTTCATCCGGATGTCAAAATACTGCCCCCTACCCCAGAGAGGTTAAGACATGAAGGTCAATCAATCCAGAACTTTTCAAGAACTTTTAAAGTTTCTTCAAGTGCAGTCGCAAAAACAATCAAGCGCTATGATGAAACTGGCTCTCATGAGGACCGCCACAGGAAAGGAAGACCCAGAGTTACCTCTGCTGCAGAGGATAAGTTCATTAGTTACCAGCCTCAGAAATTGCAGCCCAAATAAATGTTTCACAGAGTTCAAGTAACAGACATCTCAACATCAACTGTTCAGAGGAGACTGTGGGAATCAGGCCTTCATGGTTGAATTGTAGCAAAGTAACCACCACTAAAGGACATCAATAAGAAGAGACTTGCTTGGGCCAAGAAACGCGAACAATGGAATGTCCATTGGAAATCGGTGGAAATCTGTCCTTTGGTCTGATGAGTCCAAATTTGAGATTTTTGGTTCCAACCGCCATGTCTTTGTGACTCAGAGTAGGTGAACGGATAATCTCAGCATGTGTGTGGTTCCCACCGTAAAGCATGGATGAGGTGGTGTGAGGATGCTTTGCTGGTGACGCTGTCAGTGATTTATTTAGAATTTAAGGAACACTTAACCAGCATGGCTACCACAGCATTCTGTAGTGATACGCCATCCCATCTGGTTTGCACTTAATTTGTATTTTCAACATGACATGACCCAACACAACTCCAGGCTGTGTAAGGTCTATTTGATCAAGAAGGAGAATGATGGAATGCTGCATCAGATGACCTAGCCTCCCCAATCACCCGACCTCATCCCAATTGAGTTGGTTTGAGATGGTTTGGGACCGCAGAGTGAAGGAAAAGCAGCCAGCATGTGTGGGAACTCCTTCAAGACTGTTGGAAAAGCATTCCAGGTGAAGCTGGTTGAGAGAATGCCAAGAGTGTTCAAAGCTGTCATCAAGGCAAAGGGTGGCTACTTTGAAGAATCTCAAATACATTTATTTGTTTAACACTTTTTTGGTTACTGCATGATTCCATATGTTATTTCATAGTTTTGAAGTCGCACCATTATTCTACAACGTAGAAAACAGTACAAATAAAGAAAAACCCTTGAGTTAGGTGTCCAAACTTTGAACCAACATATGGCAAACCTTTGTTTTAGCAAACATGTGTTTTGAGTTACCTTTCTAGCTAATAAGCCATGTTAGAGTTCAGACTTCCTGCAATTACAATGTGGGTAGGTCAAAACATTGAAAAACAATCTACCAAATCTATTAATTTTTAAATGTTGATTACTTCTCCTTGCCATTATCAATCACCTGAGATAATAAGACCAGATGTGAAATTTTGCTAACGTATAACGGGGGTCTCGGTCACCGGTTGTCAGGGGGGGGGGGGTCTTAATTGCCTGCAAGGGGGTCCCTGGGCAAGAAAATGTGTAAGACCCCTGTCCTATACGCACCACTAGGCAATATGCTCGTGCTGTGTTATCCCCTGAACATGTATACAGGAAGCCCCCATGGATCTGGAGGTCATGGACGGTGCCAGTGTGGCCCTCGAAGCTCCCCAGAGACGGCTCCTGCTCCTCAGCCACGTCGGCACACTCTGAGGGGAGAGAGATAGAGGGTCAAAACCAGGAAACGGAGCCATATCACAAACACTAGTTATGGAACAGACAGAAACTCGTACACCGTGTAGACTTGCCTACAAACAGACAGACCTATAATACACTCAGGCTGCGCGGCATTAACATTCAACGTTTATGACTAATTGACACATTTTCATTTCAGCCCAAAAAATGGTGGAAGTGGACATATGAAGCAGGTAACTCACTTGGGGGACTATGTTTCTTTTTCACAGTTACAGGGGGTAACTTCATTTTGCTGGGGAAACAGAAACCACAGGTATTTCACATTAGGGGGGGGCATTGCATTCAAAAGAGGATTCTAATGCAACAATGTGGGTTGATACTCTGATAACATAACGCCTGGAAACACTAACGCCTGGATACACTGATCTAGCAATTACCAAACAATTTAGCTTCCATTACTGTTATTGATACCCAGGTCCTTGTTTATTATTGTTTATTCCTTTATGGAAATGTACAGTAAAGAGACTAACCCGTAGCTGGTGTCCTTTAGTTTGATGTCCTTATGGTCCTCCTTAACCCTGACTGTCTGTGTACCGCTAGAGTTCACCTCCACACACACAGACCTAGGTGGGGTGGAGGGGAGCTGTGCGGGAGCAGGGGTGTGTGGAACAATGGCCTCCGGCTCCTCCTCGACGTCCGAGTCATCGATGGCGACGACGTCCATGTTGGATCTCGGCTGGCGCTCTACAGTGACTGTCTCGACGTAGCAGTCGCTGTCTCCTTCGTCACCCCCTTTACCCCCGTCCTTCTCCTGCCCCAATAGAGGGTCTTTCCGCACCTGTGCGAGGTGGACAGAGGTGAGGGTGAGCCCCTCTTGGTCCTCCCAGTCCTCCGAGTCACTGGTGGTGGAACTGGCCGTTGAACTCTGGTCTTGAACGTCTTCCTGCTTTGACTTGGTCCTCCTGGTGGCCTTCTCCTTGCTCTGCTTCTTTTGCCTTCCCCTCAGCTGCTTGGTGCTGGTAGACAGTGAGGTGGAGCTACCCACCACCCTCTGCTGGCCGAGTGTCGCAACAGCAGGTGGTGTAGTTGCAGGAAGGGTCACTGTGGTGGAAGGGGGTTTGGCGGGTATGGGGATGTGTAGAGGTGAGGGAACGAGGACAGGGGTGGTGGAGCGAGGGTTCACGAGGGGATAGGAAATGACAGGACTGCGTGAGGGGGTGGCGCGAGACTGGCTGTTGAGAGTGGCAGGCTCTTTTTTGACAGGCAGGCTCACTGGGGTGGAGGGGGTGGGGTTTAGGATGGGTATGGCGGAGGGGGTGGAGTGGTAAGCCGGGGTCAGATTGGGATAGGGCGACAAGGGTGCCGCAGAGGTGGGCCCCGTGGGGGAAGGGATACGGAGGTTGGACAGAGGAAGGAGTGAGGGGTGTTGGGTAGGCACCGTAGCTGCTGCCACTGCCCCTTGCATCCCCTGCAGGATCTCAATACGCTTGGCTCTGAGACCGTTAATCTCTGTGGTAACCTGCAACACAGACAACAAAAGTGAAACCGATGCCACACTTCATCTATTCATCCTCTATACCAGGGTCGGGTTCAGGGTCGTTCCTATGTGTATCTTAATAAAAATCCAGGTAGAACCTCCGTTTCCTTCCCTTTCATCCCCACTGATCACAACCCAGGTAGATGTAGTGAGCATCCCGGACGTAGTACCTGCTGTTTGACTAGTAGGAGGCGCTGCACCTCTGTGTAGGCGACCTGCAGGGTGTTGCGGGCCTGGATCAGGGAAGTGTCTAGGCTCTGTAGGGAACCGCTCAGCTCCTCCTCCATCAGAGACACAGCTAGCAGCTGGTCCACCTGGACATTCTCTACAGAACAGGGAATGGAGTAAGTCTGGATGTAACAACCACACAGACAAAGTGTGAACCTCAATAGTCTAATGTGGGGGTCTTTACCAGTCTCATCTCCTTCATCAGCAAAGACTGGAAAACACAGGACATGTCGAAGCAATATACTGGGGAGTGTCTTTCCCCTTCCCGGTTCAACAATACTGGGGAGTGTCTTTCCCCTTCCCGGTTCAACAATACTGGGGAGTGTCTTTCCCCTTCCCGGTTCAACAATACTGGGGAGTGTCTTTCCCCTTCCCGGTTCAACAATACTGGAGAGTGTCTTTCCCCTTCCCGGTTCTTTCACAGTGCAGGTAAAGGAGGGGAGACAAGGAAAGAAAGACACTTCGGAGTATTGAGATGCACTCACAGAATTGTGATCACACCGACTGACTATGGAAATGAGTTACAACAGTGATGTGGAACATGGAGCAAAGAAACCAATTGCAGACATTGACATATCTCTACTGCAAAGTTATAAACCGTTAGATTCTAGCTTGAAATATACTTATTCATGTTAAACATACCAGAACTTGGCGATTACTTTAGATAAGAAATGTATATGTTGGGGGTCAAGGAAGGGCAAAGAGGAACTTTGTGTAAGGAAAGTTAGTGAGAAAAAGGGGAAGAGCAGAAAGTTAATATTCTGCTCAAACATGCTATTATTGAATATAAATGTTTCTAAAGGAGGGAGGCAAAGGGCAACAGTCTAGTTTCAGTTCTTAATAAGGCAGGCCAGTTTCTGACTAACAGAGAAGGACCGTCTTAGACATGCAAGGAGATGACTCCGCCTACTCGAAAAGTATAAATGTGTGCTTGTGTGACTTGTATGTTGTGTTTGCAGCTGAAGCACTCAGTGGATTGAATAAACTTGGTTTGAGCTGAGCCAAAACTGCTATTGCAGGGACGGTGGACGGAGTAACAACAATTCAAGCAAGCCGAGAGGTAAATCTGACAAATAAATTTGGCGGTGAAAACCCCCGAACCTTGTTCCCAATGTGGCTCATTTGGCCATGGGTGGTGCCTGAGCCCTCTGCACCGGCTCATTTGGCCATGGGTGGTGCCTGAGCCCTCTGCACCGGCTCATTTGGCCATGGGTGGTGCCTGAGCCCTCTGCACCCTCATTCCGGGGCAAGTGCAGCTGTTCAGACATTTTTTTCACTGACTAGTGAGCAACAGCAAGCACTCCTGAAAGCAGCCGGAGTTGGAGATAATGCAAATGGGTATTTGGTCTATGTGCGGTCGTCAAATTGGCTGAATTTATGATGAAAAATCATTAATTTCAGTGGGGTTACAGGGATAGAATCTAAAGCTATGCAATTACTACCCATGCTCTTTACAATAGGTCCAGTGACAATACCGGGCTCATTCTTTATGGTAACCCGGGGTAGAACCAATTATAATGTAGACACAGAAGTAACAATATGTGCATATTTCAGGAAGGAGGGTACCACAAATTTTAAGTGACAACTTACCGCTGTTTGACTTAATCTTTTGCCTTTTCCCACTCTGATCCACACCAGAGGTGTCTAACAAGTCACTATCCTGAGACAAAGACCGAGGAAAAGAGAAGGGTGAACACTAGCTGGCACATTTGTTAACATCAATAGACTTGAAAGAAGCAGGAAAAGTAGCAGCCTGACTGTCTAATAACTCCTCCCCTTACCACTTTCCGCTTCTTTTTCCTCTTTGTATTCAACTGTCTCTGCTCACTGTCCACTCCTGCCTCCCTGTACTGCTCTGGTTCAGTCTTCACACATAAAGACTGAGGGGCTCGGGATGACCTGCTATCCCGCAGCACAGTGCTAGGCTGCTCCGATCCCAGCGTCCGAGCCTCTGACGGTTGCTCTCTGATGACATCACTAGCAGGCATTGCCTGTGGGAGAGAGGGAGTGGGTAGGGCTGCAGGGGGCGGGGCTCCGTCGGGGAAACCAGACTCCCATTGGAAGCCCTCTGTTAGGGGGAGGTCCTCGTCTTCGTCCAGGGCCAGGCCCTCTGGGTCAGAGAGGGGGTTCACCAGTTCAATGCCAAACCTGCAACATGAAACCATTACCTTCCAATTACAGATAATATTGTAGTGAGTAACACAGATGCATGTTCCCAGAGCAACAGTCAAAAGAGACAGTTTGATCTTATCTTAGTCTTAAACGGCATTGTTAAAAAAAAATACACAGTTGTCCAGAATAATCTAATTGCTTTCCTGGTCATGGACTAAAAACCATCCATTATAAATGAAGAATATCCATTGAAAGTATGTTTTTGTCCAAGACAAGACATAACCTGGGTTTAGTAAACCAGTCCTAAGTGCTGCCCTCCCTCACCTGGGCATGCCTTTGACTTTCTCCTGCTTCTTCCGGTTGGCCTCCTGGTACATCTCCCTCCAGTTGACCTTCCTCTGTGACCCCGCGGAACTGAGCAGCTTCTTCAGTGTGGGTTTGAGCCCTGCCCCTGTCCCCGTCTCCTTCTCTCCCTCGCCCTTCCGTATCCGGCGAGCTGCATTCAGGTTAGGCTCGTGGGCTCCGGGTTTGCTGATATGTCGGGTCAAGTCCCTCTTCAGAGAGGTAGGTCGTGGAAGGTTGCTCAATCGGGGCACAGTTGAACCTTCCTGAGGATTGATTTGGCTGCTAACCGGACCGTATGTGTCTGAAGCCAATCCCTCACCTTCCTTGGTCGGTTGTGAGTTACTGGTTTCCTCTACCTTGGGGTATCGGGTTGATCTTCGTTTAGCTTGGTTGCCAGGGAGAGGCAAAGTTTCACTTGAAGCCACAGATCTGGTAGTGCTAACCTGTGAGGACTGCAGGGAGGCGGTGGAGGGGAGGCTTTTTAACTGGCTGACTGGGGAGCTGGAGTTGGGAAGTGTGGCTGCCTCTCCACGCTTGGTCCTCTGTGTCCTTCTGGGTAGGCCCTCCTCGGCCTCAACCTCTGCCCCCCTGCAATGGCCTCGAGTTGTGGTGAGAGTCGGGGTGACGGAAGAGGCTCTTGGGGGCTCCCTCACCCCCAGGGCTCTCCGGACCTGACGTAGCATCACAGTGACGTCCACGCTCCGTATCCGGCCCTTGTCGCCGTCACCCTGACCAGAGGGACCTGAGCTGGAGGTAGAGACTGGGGCAGTGGTACTACCAGAGAGTCTCTCCCCTGGGCTGAAGATGATTGCTCCTTTTGGAGGTAGGTTATCACTAGTGAAGTCCATATCCTGGGTCTTTCTGGGTGCCTGCCCATAGAATTCGTAACCCAACTGGCTGGTTTTAGGCCACCTCAGCTGGCCTGGTGGTAGCGTCACAGGATTTACTCCGGCTCCTCTAAGGTTCTTATGAAATGTGTTGGGCCTGCTAGCTTTGAAGCCCCTTCCTCTGACACTAGTGCCCAGGCTCTGGATGTCAGGACTGCCAGAAATTGGAGGATTGTCATCACTGCCAACTTGATGGGGCTGGGACAATGTGGACTGGGTGTGTTGTTCACTATAGGGGTGGCATGTTCCACCTGGGGGTCCCCTAAACTCTGGCCAGGGAGGCTGAGCTCCACTCTGCCCCTGTGGTGTGGCTGGCTGACTGGGGGGCAGAGACTTGAGTTTACAGGCGAGCCGGTTCTCCTTGTTTTGTACCATCTTACCACTGAGTGGCTGTGATGTCTTCTGCTGGGGTTTCTTCTCTTTGGAAAGTTGTGTTTTCGATTTAGCTAATTTTAGTTTAGCTACTTGCGGTATCCATTTCAGTGCTTTTCCCTTTGACTGCTTGGGACATTTCCGCATGGGAGCTTTCTTCTTTTCCGGGTCTTGCTGCGCTTCCATTTTTAGATTCAGTTTCTTTTTCTTCCTCTTTTTCTTTTTCCTATGTTGGAAGACAAACGGAATGACGTTCAAAATGAAGCCAGTAGGGATTTAACAAAAGGCATCGGTTCCTGGTTCAAATTTGTAAGAAATTAGTGCGTTGGCCCGCAGGGCCCAAACCGATCCAAATGTAGCATGGACCCAAGGCGATCCAAATGTAGCATGCATCGGTCAGAACATCGATTCAAACATTACGAATCACCGGTTCATAATTTTTTGGTTGCTCAAATTACTTTATTTTTACCTTCCAAAAATACCTCCTCTTTTGTGACAACTGTGTCCTCTCCTTCATTGTCGAACTAAGCAAGTAATTGTGTTGACAGTCATTGATCTACAAGTCATTTGGCATCAACCCCAGGCAATATCAGTAGCATAGTCAAACAGTGCTCAGCTTCGCGCGCTGACCAATCAGGCCTATTCCTGATCATGCATGTCACCTTGAGCATTCAAATGTTTGTTCAATGGCTTGCGCAACATTGTGCTTTATTAGTTGAGTAACATCCAATGTCATTTGCCAGGTTATTTTTTAATCAAGTGTGCTGTTGAAAATTGTGTTTTACCGGAATAAAAGTATTTAACCCTCTCTTAACCGGTTAATGGGGGTTGCTTATTCGATAACGGACCAAGATTTGCATCCCTAGTCATATCCTTCACACACACACACACACACACACACACACACAGAGAGGACCGGCTCATGAGCTCTATCAGCTCTAGATTTTCATTTAAAATGGAAAATGTATATGTTAGTGCAACACATGTTAGTTCATCGAATCGTAATCCTATCGAATGGCATCGATTCATTCCTTTAAATCAAATGAATCGCACAGAATTCTTTAAACTGAAATGTATCATATCCCATGTATCAAGATCATTTTGGAATTGTCTTGAAAGGAAAGATGCACATCCTTAAAAGAATGGCTTCTTCGCTAAGCAAACTCTAGTATCTCATGTCTTGTACGACAAAGACAATGTAGTGTATGTAGCTGCTTTATATCAAGGAAGCTGTAATAATTTGTTCAACTGGCACAACAATTTACATTTGACCAAGTACTCTCAGGTCTCCTGTTGTTTAAAATGAAGAGACAATGTAATAAACATGGAACTCACTCCATCTTATGCAGTTCTTTGTTCCTTTCCCTGACTTTGGAGAGCAGCTCTGCGTCGAGGTCGTGTTCCACATACATAGGCTTAGTCTTCCGTGGCGGGTTCTTGATCTTGTCTCCGTGCGACTGGGTGGAGATGTGCTCGGCGTACTCAGTCAAACCCTGAGAGGACACTTTGCACACTTTGCACCAGTGCCTACAATCCCTGGGGAAGAGGAGGGGTGGCATATTTCTCTAGTCCTGGCCATGCTTATTTATCTAGTCCTGGCCATGCCTTCAAATGTTTGTTAAATGGCCATATTTATTTTTCTAGTCCTGGTCATGCATATTTATCTAGTCCTGGTCATGCTTTCAAATGTTTGTTAAATGGCCATATTTATTTTTCTAGTCCTGGTCATGCTTATTTCTCTAATAGTGATTATTTATTTATGAACTTTTAGTTACTCGGGGCAGCCCAATTGAGACCAAGGTTTCATTCCCAATGGTGCCCTGAGTGGAAAAATGTTCTCACAACAGGAAGAACAATTTATATTACAATTAAAACATAATGCAGGTTAAAAATGGAAATTAGACACTGTGTGGAAGTAACCACTACCAAGTAATAGAGTCAGTCTTTACACTTAAAGCATAATTTTTTGTAGGGACGTGGTACTAATTTTTACAGACATGTATGCATTAAGATTCAGTTCACAAAAGACCTGTGTGGTTGGGAATTGAATCTCACCTGCCCTTCACATTCTCAAGCTCTCGGTGGTGTAGCATGCTCTGCATGTGCTTGTGCGCATCCTGTAGGATAGTTAGGAGAAGAATTTAAAAAAAAATCTGAACTTGAATAACATCTCTCAAGACATGGCAATAGTGAAAAATGCCAATCAACAGCATGCAATTGGCTTCAGCCTGGAATCGCTAAACCAAATCACAGTATCTATGACACAGTAGCCAATATTGTATGGACAATTATAATTTGTTATCGCCTATAAAATACTGTCCAACACTGTACAAGTAATCCAGTTGAAATGTGCTGTTCTGGGAAATATGGTTATACCAATAATAAGATATATCTTACATTTTTCAGGTAGACCTTGCGACATAATATACAATAGCAAGACACCTCCACCTTCACGCTTGGGGTCTTCTTAGTCGGTGTCATCTCTGGAAAGGGAAAATGATATGCAGCACATTTTGAAGACAGCTAAGGACCTAATGACAGTTTCAAACCTAACTACCTTGATTTAAAAGTCCATAAACAAGGCTTTTTACAACGTAAAGATGTCCTCGTCTTTGGAGTTATGAATCACTGCCTACCGTGCAATTTCTTACCACCTGGAGCCAACAATATAATATTTGAGTGTCTGTGAGATGGTGTGTCATGACAATCAACCTATCCAATAGACACTCACAATTTAATTTACAAAACAGGTAGATGCAAACAATGCATTATATTGTTGGCTAGCTAGCTCTTTTTAGCATTGTATTACTACTGTCCGTTTGTCAAGGTTTAGATAGCAAACGTTGGAGGTTGGTTGGTTGGCTAGCTAGCTAGCTTCGTTTGCAAAATATGACAAACACGTTTTCAAAACATTCTCAAGATACCAGGACCACAGACATGTTAGTTTATGAATTGTGTAGAAACATACATTGCAGTGTACAAACCATACTTACCTCCTAGAGTTTTTTGGTATATTATTGTACTCAGCAAATCTCACATGGCCAATTTGATCGCCATGCTTGTGGTCCACAAAACACCCGACCGCTGCTGATCCACCTCGTCATAGTTGGCCCGAAGAGCCAATCAGATGCATCCTCTAGTTATATTCCCGGAAGTTAAGAATATCCTGTCATTGCGGAAGTAGCTTCAGTGAAGAAAACCTTTTTTATTGAGAATTGAAAGATAATAATTTACTGTCGTGAGAAAACGAGTCACGTCATATAGTTAGAGATTACTACCCGTTTTACTGTGTATATTGCTGGCTTTTTGAAAAGGAGTAAAATGTGTAATGGTTGTGTGCAGAAAGAGTACCCCGACAGGGTGAGTCTGGTTAAAAAATCGGACCAAAACTGAGAATCTAGTGTAAACATTTGCAGTAGTATATAACTCTGTATTTTATGATGACTGCTTGTATCAATTTTACGTTGAAGAGGATCTTTCTGTCAAACTGAATATGGAATCTAGCTTAGATAATTGTTTGTCAACTGTAAAATACCTTCATCTCTGGTTGTCAGGGGAACACATGTTTGGAGAATGGCTCCTACCTGATGAACTACCTGGGCTGTGCCAACTGTCACCAGAGGGACTTTGTGTTGATCAGCAACAAGGCCACAGAGGATGAGGATGGAGAGGAGATAGTCACCTATGATCGTGAGTCAATGTTGTTCCAGTGATGTTTCGGGTCAAAAGTTTTTGCAACAGCAAACAAAAACAAGCATTTCTAATTGGACAATTTTGGATAGTATCTCCCAGTTTCTTCTGTTTTGTGTCTAATGAACATGGTCCTGAGAAAGGTGTGTGTGTGTGTGTGTATGGCTGTGCTGGAGATGATTTTCATCTTACGAGTGGCCTTTCTTTACTACCTGGCAGATGTGTGTAAAAACTGTGACCACGTCGTAGCCAGGCATGAGTATACCTTCTCTGTGGTGGACGATTATCAGGTAAAGACTTTGAAGGTTAAATACTCACTGAATAACAGTGCATTCGTACCCTGTTCACGCTACTGAGCCAAGCCCGAACCAAGGCAAGTTGTACTGTGCTGGCCTGGTTACACATCCACCAGAGTAATAATAGAGAATATATCCGAGCTAGCACAGTAAGGTTCAGGTCGGCACAATGGTGTGAAAAGGGTTGAAGACTTCCATACCATTATGTGAAAGAAACTATTTAAAAAATGATGTTGGTCCAAGGCGGGTGTCACAATGGTAAATACCTCATAACTGCATTGACTATTCTCTGTGATTTCTCTCCTGACGGTAACGTCATGGGCCTCTATCCACTCCAGGAGTACACAATGTTGTGCATGCTGTGTGGGAAGGCGGAGGACTCCATCAGTGTGCTGCCAGATGATCCCAGGCAAACCGCCCCTCTCTTCTAGAAGAGTACAATGACAGACTGAGATGACCAGATGTAAACAATCAAGAACTGCAAGCTCAACATGGACCAGAAGTCCCATGAAAGAGATGGACTATTAGCATTCTAGAAAATAGACCAGGTATTCTAGAACACATATCACTTCTCAAACCCAAAGCCATATAGCCATGCATCTCTATATGACTCTGCCCAGACATAACATTTCACTTATAGAACACAGAGCTTGTCTAAGATGGCAAGTCCTATATTCATCAAATTGAAGGAATAATACCTTAGTCTTCTTCTTCTTCTAATAGTCTTCTTTAACATAGACTTTGCATCAGCATTAAGGGTAAGCAAAGACTACATAGTATTGTACATGCTACTCTTCATTGACCACAGATGTATATACTGTCCAATTTGGCTAGAATTAGATTTAGGGCCTAGTTCCCTCAGTAACAACCCCAACCCCCACCCCATAAGCACTATTAGAGATTAATCTTGGCTTATCAGAGCGCAAGAAGAAGCTACTACCATATCACATTTACCTAAGGATCTACATTAAGTTTGTTGAAGGTTTGGGGGCTAAGGGTTGTTTCTGTATAGGGCCTATGTTGGGGGCTAAGGGTTGTTTCTTGACAGGGTCTAGGTTGGGGATAAGGGTTGTTTCTGTATAGGGTCTAGGTTGGGGCTAAGGGTTGTTTCTTGACAGGGTCTAGGTTGGGGCTATGGGTTGTTTCTGGATAGGGCCTAAGGGTTGTTTCTTGACAGGGTCTAGGTTGGGGATAAGGGTTGTTTCTGTATAGGGTCTAGGTTGGGGCTAAGGGTTGTTTCTTGACAGGGTCTAGGTTGGGGATAAGTGTTGTTTCTGTATAGGGTCTAGGTTGGGGCTACGGGTTGTTTCTGGATAGGGCCTAAGGGTTGTTTCTTGACAGGGTCTAGGTTGGGGATAAGGGTTGTTTCTGTATAGGGTCTAGGTTGGGGCTACGGGTTGTTTCTGGATAGGGCCTAAGGGTTGTTTCTTGACAGGGTCTAGGTTGGGGATAAGGGTTGTTTCTGTATAGGGTCTAGGTTGGGGCTAAGGGTTGTTTCTTGACAGGGCTGAGGTTAGGGTTATTTTTTAGGGCTTGGAACCCTAGTTAGACTGCTGTTAAGGATAAATAACTGTTACAGATCATGTCTATTTAAATATATTTGACAGTATTGTTTTTTAAATATTAAGTAAAACAAATGTTTGTATGTTGGGGGGGGCAATGGAACTTGACACTGTACGCATTTGTTGGTTGCATCATAGTGTAATAAAGACAACGTGTAGGTAGTCTACTACTTTGAAAATCTATTATTTCATATATACTTTACAGAAATATAAACACAACATGTAAAGTGTTAGTCACATATTTCATGGGATGAAATAAAATATACCAGAAATGTTCCATATGCACAAAAAGCTTTTCTCTCAAATTTTATTGCACATTTGTTTACATCCCTATTAGTGAGCATTTCTCATTTGCCAAAATAATCCATCCACCTGACAGTTGTGGCATATCAAGAAGTTGATTAAACAGCATGACCATTACATAGGTGCACCTTGTGCTGGTGACAATTAAAGGCCACTCTAAAATGTTCAGTTTTGTCACACAACACAATGCCACAGATGTCTCAAGCTGAGGGAGCGTGCAATTGGCATTCTGACTGCATGAATGTCCACCAGAGCTGTTGCCAGATAATTTAATGTTAATTTCTCTACCATAAGCTGCCTCCAATGTCATTTTAGAGAATTTGCCAGTATGTCCAAACAGCCTCACAACCGCAGACCACATATAGCGTCGTGTGGGCGAGCGGTTTGCTGATGTCAACGTTCTGAACAGAGTTCCCCATGGTAGCAGTGGGGTTAAGGTATGGGCAGGCATAAGCTACGGAAATTGAACACAATTGCATTTTATTGATAGCAGTTTGAATGCAGAGAAACTGTGATGAGGGCATGAGGCCCATTGTCGTGCCATTCATCCACAGGTTTTAGCATGATAATGCACGGCTCAATGTCTCAAGGTGCTGCACACAATTCCTGGAAGCTGAAAATGTCCCAGTTCTTCCATGGCCTACATACTCACCAGACAAGTCACCCATTGAGCGTGTTCCATTTCCCACCAATATCCAGCAACTTCGCACAGCCATTGAAGAGTGAGACAACATTCCACAGGCCACAATCAACACCTGATCAACTCTGTGAGAATGAGACGCGGCATGAGACAAATGGTGGTCACACCAGATAGATACTATGGTTTTCTGATCCACGCTCCTGTCTGACCAACCGATATATATCTGTATTCCCAATCATGTGAAACCCATAGATTAGGGCCTAATGGATTTATTTCAATTGACTGATTTCCTTATATGAACTGTAACTCAGTAAATCTTTGAAATTTTGGCATGTTACCTTTATATTTTTGTTTCACTAAATGCCATATGTACACCCGATTTGATTTTCTGCAACCCTGAAATTATGATAAATTATTCTGCAATGGGGAAATAAAAATACTCTTATTTTGCTGGTCTGCATCATAAATATATTTGATCGGGACCAGTTTATTAAAAAATACAGTTTTTTTTTTAAAGTGGACACTGTACAAATGATTAAAAAAAATAATATATTTGCAATGATATCCATGCACTTTTTACATTAATTCAGTATGAGTTGTAATTTTTCTTTACATTCCAACATTGTGACACCTCTGCATGACCGAAGAGATTTTCTCACAACAAAAGCATACAAATACATTGTAAATATGCCAGAATGAGTGACACTTTAAATAGCTCAAATTACAATTTGTTTCATCTACTGTAGTGGTTTCTAAAGGGAAGGAGGAATGAAGTTTACATACCCTGGTCCTGAAGGCTGATGTGTTGGTGCAATAAGAGGAAAACGTAGTTTGATTGAACAGCATTAAAGTGCTCTCTATACTAGGGTAAAATGGTCCATATATACACACTAGGAGACCACCTTTCTATTCCTCAAATATGATACAATACAGATCTTTTTGGTCTCATTGCATACACACATACATAGTGTTAAGAGCACAGGACTAGGGTCGGGGAGAGAAGAGTTGGCATTCAAGGTTTTTTAGGAAACCTTTTCTTCATTTCGACTGCAGAACCCAGCTACATTTGTCAAGTACTTTCAGTTCGAGACGCATCCAACAAATAAATAGACACATTCTATCATACATTTTACATTACATACAGTACATTCCCTGGAGTACAGTAGTAGATAATAGATATTTACACATGCTATCAAAGACCAGATACAGTATATTCTCTGTACATACATTATTAATGTCTTAGTCACCATTGCCGCCTGGGTCGCGTGCAGTGGGGAGGAAACGTTTTAAATCTCAGTGAAACGGAGAGGTACATCCTGAACGTGTCTGTTAACCGGAGCAAAACGTTTTACTACAGTGTGCCCTTCTGAACAGCAGGTTGGCATTTATTGGGATTACTCATGTACTGGAGGCAGCTCTGCAGGTTGGTCACTAGCTGACAGCCACAAAGTACAAAAATATCATTTTAAACCTAACCCCATGAAGACCTAATTGTTAAGATATATAGCCAATTGTGACTTTGCAGCCGGCCTATCTAGTGGAAATCGCTGAGCTCTGCCTCCAGGACAACATTCATCCTCCTTCTGCACAACAACCTGTTGCCAATTCTGTCCACTTATCGGCTCACTTTGCCACTGCCTTTGCCCTCGTGGCAGGAGACCCTTCCTCGGGCACCGGGCCCTGCACCCCACGGTATTCCCTGCTGCCCGCTGAGCCTGTCCTGGGGGTACCGTGGAAGGGGAGGGGACCCCGAGAAGCTGGACGGAGAGCAGCTGCGCTCCACGAAGACCCCACCCCCCTCGCGGAGCTCGTGACGGGAGGGGGAGGAGCTGAGTGAGCGCTGCAGCAAGGAGGAGGAGCTACGGGGGCGCGGCGGTGGACTGAAGAGTGCACCGCTGCGGTCCTTCATCAGCTGGGTCAGGCTGGCCAGGAAGTCAGCATCGCTGGTGCTGCTGGCGCGCACCCGGAACCGCCGGTGCCTACTGGAGCAGAGAACAGAATAAAAAATAAAAAACTGCAACCCTTACTATTACAGCCTACCAAGGTTGCGTTCGGCAGGGCACAATGTTGTGGAACATTTAGACACGGCTATGTAATGTAGAGCAGACAGACTGAAAAATATGAGGCTGTCCAATGAGAAATTATGCCAGCGGAATTCATCATATTTCTATATGCAATGTGCCATAACGCTTGCCCTTACTGAATGTTGCCCATTGCTGTGACATCATGCCATGTTTTTCATACCTGTTGTCTACAGCCGGGCGGGTGGGCGGTTTCCCGGGAGGCGGGCGAGGCAGGAACCTGCCGGAGGAGAGCTGCTGATGCTGCTCGGGCCCCAGAAGAGGGGAGTTAACGGGACGCGGGATCTTACTCCTGCTGCCTGAGGAGGAGAGCGAGAGGGAGAGGGGATCACGGTCCTCCCCAAGCCAGTCGGAGCGTGAGCCGCGGTCCGAGCAGGACAGGAGACGCTCTCGGACACCACAGGGTAGCAGGTTGTCGCAGGAGAGGGATGGCGAGGGCGAGGGCGAGCCGGGCACAGGGCTGCTCCAGCGGTGACGGCGATCTGTGGTGAGGGGGGTGGGGGAATCCGGGGCGGTAGTTGGGTCTCGTACAGGGATGCGGCTCAGTCTGGACAAGGAGGGGGAGTCCCTTTGCAGGAGGACCGGAGGGGGTGAGGAGGAGACAGTGACGGCATTCTCTGCGGTGCCTCTAGCTTTCTCAACCTGGGGGCGCTGGTTGGGTTCAGAGGAACGGTCGGGGAGGCCAGAGTCGCTCTCTGGGTCTTTATCGTTGGCGAGGTGGGCTGGGATGAGGCTTGGCACAGGGCTGGGTGCTGACTGGACTGTCTCACCAACCTTGCCCTCTTGGGGGTCGGTGGGTCTGGTGAACGGGGCCTCTAGCGGTATGGCTTCACTCTTCTCTGTCACGGGGGACTGCGGTACGGGGTTGGGAGACTGTAAATTGAGACAGAAGGCAGAGATGATTGGGAGACGGAGTGAGGAGGCACAAGTAGAGCGAAGTACAGATTTCTCTGTGTATCTGGTGTGTGTGTACAGTTCTTAGAATTCAAAAAATAACCTGCAGTAAAGTAAAAAACATTTCCTTCAAAGTGGATGTAAATGCACCGTCAGGGCCATTTCTAAGAAATGCTGCACCAAAACATTTAGAAAAAGTAACATTTGAATTCCCAGAATAGATCTGTACGTATGCATGGAGTATCTGTGTGAGCATTTCTTCTGCCAAACCTTCACTCACCTGCTCCATCTGAGCTCGGCCCAAGTGGCCTAGCATCCCAGGCAGCCTCTTGCCGCCCAGTAACCAGGTACAGGGCAGGGCCATGTGGGACTGGACGGGACTGATTGGGCCTGAGGGAGGCTGTTGGTCCTGGGCCTCTGCTTGGATCCCTGGTTTATCCCCATCCAGAGCGTCGTCTCCTGGAGGCTTGGCTGCCCCCGAGGCCCCGCTGCCTCCCCCCTGTTCCAGCTCCAGCATCACCCACTCCTGGGAGTCTCCCTCCTGGGGTACAGTGCTAAGGTTGAGGGCCACAAAGCCTCCACTGCTGGCCCCAGCCCCCTCCTCCTGGTCGGGGGTCCCTGTCGCCTGGTCATCATCACAGGGGGTGCCAACCTGCTCCCCTTGCCCACCACCGTTCTCTGGGATGGTCTTCTCTCGCTCCTGAGGACGCTGCTTCCCCAGACTGGAAATATAGAAGACATTTGGGAATTGACATTTGCGTAATCGTTCAACTAATCTTTAAAGTTGACTAATGGAAATGAGATCTGCCTAACTTGACAATGAACAGTCCAACAAAATAGAGCTTGGCTGAAACAAAAACCTGAATACAGAAGGGAGTCTTAAGGACTGTTCATTTGTTAAAACATATCACTCTGCCTTGTGCCTGCCTCGTCCTAGTGCAGTGGTTCTCAAACCTGTCGTCGGGGACCCTCAACAGTTCCATGTATTTGATCTCTTCCAGAGCTAGAACACTGATTTTACTTTTCAACTAATCATCAAGCCCTTGACTGGTGAATCAGGTGTGGTAGTTCAGGGTTAAAACCATACTGTGAAATGTCTAGCGGTCCCCAAGAGGTGGTTTGAGAAGCACTGTCCTAGTGCATATTGTAGCACAATATAAACGATTCAACTACTGTAGCACAATATAAACGATTCAACTACTGTAGCACAATATAAACGATTCAACTACTGTAGCACAATATAAACGATTCAACTACTGTAGCACAATATCAACGATTCAACTACTGTAGCACAATATAAACGATTCAACTACTGTAGCACAATATAAACGATTCAACTACTGTAACACAATATAAACGATTCAACTACTGTAGCACAATATAAACGATTCAACTACTGTAGCACAATATAAACGATTCAACTACTGTAGCACAATATAAACGATTCAACTACTGTAGCACAATATAAACGATTCAACTACTGTAGCACAATATAAACGATTCAACTACTGTAACACAATATAAACGATTCAACTACTGTAACACAATATAAACGATTCAACTACTGTAACACAATATAAACGATTCAACTACTGTAGCACAATATAAACGATTCAACTTCTGTAGCACAATATAAACGATTCAACTACTGTAGCACAATATAAACGATTCAACTACTGTAGCACAATATAAACGATTCAACTACTGTAACACAATATAAACGATTCAACTACTGTAACACAATATAAACGATTCAACTACTGTAGCACAATATAAACGATTCAACTACTGTAGCACAATATAAACGATTCAACTACTGTAACACAATATAAACGATTCAACTACTGTAGCACAATATAAACGATTCAACTACTGTAGCACAATATAAACGATTCAACTACTGTAGCACAATATAAACGATTCAACTGCTGTAGCACAATATAAACGATTCAACTGCTGTAGCACAATATAAACGATTCAACTGCTGTAGCACAATATAAACGATTCAACTGCTGTAGCACAATATAAACGATTCAACTGCTGTAGCACAATATAAACGATTCAACTGCTGTAACACAATATAAACGATTCAACTTCTGTAACACAATATAAACGATTCAACTACTGTAGCACAATATAAACGATTCAACTACTGTAACACAATATAAACGATTCAACTACTGTAACACAATATAAACGATTCAACTACTGTAACACAATATAAACGATTCAACTACTGTAGCACAATATAAACGATTCAACTACTGTAGCACAATATAAACGATTCAACTACTGTAGCACAATATAAACGATTCAACTACTGTAACACAATATAAACGATTCAACTACTGTAGCACAATATAAACGATTCAACTACTGTAGCACAATATAAACGATTCAACTACTGTAGCACAATAAACGATTCAACTACTGTAACACAATATAAACGATTCAACTACTGTAACACAATATAAACGATTCAACTACTGTAGCACAATATAAACGATTCAACTACTGTAGCACAATATAAACGATTCAACTACTGTAGCACAATATAAACGATTCAACTACTGTAGCACAATATAAACGATTCAACTACTGTAACACAATATAAACGATTCAACTACTGTAGCACAATATAAACGATTCAACTACTGTAACACAATATAAACGATTCAACTACTGTAGCACAATATAAACGATTCAACTACTGTAGCACAATATAAACGATGCAACTACTGTAACACAATATAAACGTCAACTACTGTAACACAATATAAACGATTCAACTACTGTAACACAATATAAACGATTCAACTACTGTAACACAATATAAACGATTCAACTACTGTAACACAATATAAACGATTCAACTACTGTAGCACAATATAAACGATTCAACTACTGTAACACAATATAAACGTCAACTACTGTAACACAATATAAACGATTCAACTACTGTAGCACAATATAAACGATTCAACTACTGTAGCACAATATAAACGATTCAACTACTGTAGCACAATATAAACGATTCAACTACTGTAGCACAATATCAACGATTCAACTACTGTAGCACAATATAAACGATTCAACTACTGTAGCACAATATAAACGATTCAACTACTGTAACACAATATAAACGATTCAACTACTGTAGCACAATATAAACGATTCAACTACTGTAGCACAATATAAACGATTCAACTACTGTAGCACAATATAAACGATTCAACTACTGTAGCACAATATAAACGATTCAACTACTGTAGCACAATATAAACGATTCAACTACTGTAGCACAATATAAACGATTCAACTGCTGTAGCACAATATAAACGATTCAACTGCTGTAGCACAATATAAACGATTCAACTGCTGTAGCACAATATAAACGATTCAACTGCTGTAGCACAATATAAACGATTCAACTACTGTAACACAATATAAACGATTCAACTTCTGTAACACAATATAAACGATTCAACTACTGTAGCACAATATAAACGATTCAACTACTGTAACACAATATAAACGATTCAACTACTGTAACACAATATAAACGATTCAACTACTGTAACACAATATAAACGATTCAACTACTGTAGCACAATATAAACGATTCAACTACTGTAGCACAATATAAACGATTCAACTACTGTAACACAATATAAACGATTCAACTACTGTAGCACAATATAAACGATTCAACTACTGTAACACAATATAAACGATTCAACTACTGTAGCACAATATAAGCGATTCAACTACTGTGGCACAATATAAACGATTCAACTACTGTAGCACAATATAAACGATTCAACTACTGTAGCACAATATAAACGATTCAACTACTGTAGCACAATATAAACGATTCAACTACTGTAGCACAATATAAACGATTCAACTACTGTAGCACAATATAAACGATTCAACTACTGTAGCACAATATAAACGATTCAACTACTGTAGCACAATATAAACGATTCAACTACTGTAGCACAATATAAACGATTCAACTACTGTAGCACAATATAAACGATTCAACTACTGTAGCACAATATAAACGATTCAACTACTGTAGCACAATATAAACGATTCAACTACTGTAGCACAATATAAACGATTCAACTACTGTAGCACAATATAAACGATTCAACTACTGTAACAATATAAACGATTCAACAATATAAACGATTCAACTACTGTAGCACAATATAAACGATTCAACTACTGTAGCACAATATAAACGATTCAACTACTGTAGCACAATATAAACGATTCAACTGCTGTAGCACAATATAAACGATTCAACTGCTGTAGCACAATATAAACGATTCAACTACTGTAGCACAATATAAACGATTCAACTGCTGTAGCACAATATAAACGATTCAACTGCTGTAGCACAATATAAACGATTCAACTACTGTAGCACAATATAAACGATTCAACTACTGTAGCACAATATAAACGATTCAACTACTGTAGCACAATATAAACGATTCAACTACTGTAACACAATATAAACGATTCAACTACTGTAACACAATATAAACGATTCAACTACTGTAGCACAATATAATTCAACGATTCAACTACTGTAACACAATATAAACGATTCAACTACTGTAACACAATATAAACGATTCAACTACTGTAACACAATATAAACGATTCAACTACTGTAGCACAATATAAACGATTCAACTACTGTAGCACAATATAAACGATTCAACTACTGTAGCACAATATAAACGATTCAACTACTGTAGCACAATATAAACGATTCAACTACTGTAGCACAATATAAACGATTCAACTACTGTAGCACAATATAAACGATTCAACTACTGTAACACAATATAAACGATTCAACTACTGTAGCACAATATAAACGATTCAACTACTGTAGCACAATATAAACGATTCAACTACTGTAGCACAATATAAACGATTCAACTACTGTAGCACAATATAAACGATTCAACTACTGTAACACAATATAAACGATTCAACTACTGTAGCACAATATAAACGATTCAACTACTGTAACACAATATAAACGATTCAACTACTGTAGCACAATATAAACGATTCAACTACTGTAGCACAATATAAACGATGCAACTACTGTAACACAATATAAACGTCAACTACTGTAACACAATATAAACGATTCAACTACTGTAACACAATATAAACGATTCAACTACTGTAACACAATATAAACGATTCAACTACTGTAGCACAATATAAACGATTTAACTACTGTAACACAATATAAACGTCAACTACTGTAACACAATATAAACGATTCAACTACTGTAGCACAATATAAACGATTCAACTACTGTAGCACAATATAAACGATTCAACTACTGTAGCACAATATAAACGATTCAACTACTGTAGCACAATATAAACGATTCAACTACTGTAGCACAATATAAACGATTCAACTACTGTAACACAATATAAACGATTCAACTGCTGTAGCACAATATAAACGATTCAACTACTGTAGCACAATATAAACGATTCAACTACTGTAACACAATATAAACGTCAACTACTGTAGCACAATATAAACGATTCAACTACTGTAGCACAATATAAACGATTCAACTACTGTAGCACAATATAAACGATTCAACTACTGTAGCACAATATAAACGATTCAACTACTGTAGCACAATATAAACGATTCAACTACTGTAGCACAATATAAACGATTCAACTACTGTAACACAATATAAACGATTCAACTACTGTAACACAATATAAACGATTCAACTGCTGTAGCACAATATAAACGATTCAACTGCTGTAGCACAATATAAACGATTCAACTACTGTAGCACAATATAAACGATTCAACTACTGTAACACAATATAAACGTCAACTACTGTAGCACAATATAAACGATTCAACTACTGTAGCACAATATAAACGATTCAACTACTGTAGCACAATATAAACGATTCAACTACTGTAGCACAATATAAACGATTCAACTACTGTAGCACAATATAAACGATTCAACTACTGTAGCACAATATAAACGATTCAACTACTGTAGCACAATGGTAAAAGGAACTGACTAGGCCTCGAGGAAGCGTTCAATGGTGGGCTTGGGTTCGGGGGCCAGTCTCTTCTCAAAGGCCAGGCTCTGGCTGTGTCTCATTCTCCGGAGCAGGGGGGCTGCCCGGTCTAGGAACATGGTCTCTGAGCGCACCCGTCTGGGAGAGCTCTGGACGGAACCTGTGTTGGGGCTCTGGTTACCCCCCTGGTTCTGGCTGTGCTCATCCTCACTCACCACCTGGAGAAGGGGTAGGAATGTGTCACAAAAAAGGTGTTGGGAGTAGGAAATACTATTTTAAAAGGTAGATTCCACGATATGAAGTTAACAGTTGACTTCCTACACACACACAAAGAGGGGATGAGGTAAGAGGCTAATCTCATTCAGCCCCTTGCTTCTCCCTTAGTAATATATTTGATTGCTGTTGCTGTCTATGTTCAGGTCATATCGTCACATAATTGTGTCTCAGTGGTGTTCTGCACATTGTTAATGTAGCTGGACTAAGAACAGTAGAGTAGCTTGAAAAATGCTGCTGGTGACGTAGACAAGGTTAGCTGAACTGCAGCAGTTAAAGGAAACTAACAGGGGTGTTTCTTTCATAGCACGTGTTCCTCTGTCTCAAACCCAGTATTTATTTTTATGGTCAATCAATTTAAAAAGTGTGTGTGTTCCAATCCGGACCTTCCTGATGAGTGTTTTTTGTTGTTTCTGGGCTGCGGTGTATTTTCGGTTGCGATTGCGGTCCATCTCCTCCCACACGTCGGCACCCTGGGCAGCACGTTGGTGCTGTACCGGGATGGGGGGACAGTTGTCGGCGTCGCTGAGGCGCTCGCCCTGCAGTACGTCCTCAGTGTTCTCCCTCTGCAGCTCGCCGGGGAGCACCGAGGCGTTGGCCATGCTGAGGGAAGAGAGAGAGAAGGACAAAGGGAGAACGAGAAAGATAAGAGAGAGTAAGAGACAGCAGAGAGAGAGAGGCAGGGGGGAGGGAATGAGAAAATGAGAGAGATGAGATAGAGGAAAAAGAGGTGGAAGGTCATTCAGCTGCTACTTCTCAGAGCACAAATTAGGACTGTGGTTTCCATGGGGATCTCTGATTGACTATGAAGGTTTCCCCTTCCCCCTGAAAAGCTTGGAGTGTAAAAACAACCTATGGGTTGACTGGCACGAGTCGGACAGAAGTCTGATCCCGTCAATTTGAAGGAAGATATTATAGTCCAATCAGCAAATGCTGACCAATGAGGCATTAATTACAAGCATTCACACAAATATTCTGCATCCCACCAATCAACAAGAAGCCAGACAAAGTACATTTCTGAATCTTAGAATAGAACAGTTACTACTTTGGATCTGAGTTGCAAAATTTCGGGAACTTTCCCAAAATGACCAGGTTTTCCAGAAATCCAGGTTGAAAGATTCCTGGAATGGGGATGGAATAAGCGGGAATTTTGGTTAAGTTACCCAACTTTTGCAACCCTACTTCTGATACCACACAGTTCTACCTTTCCCCTACTTTTTTAAACAATTAGTCCACCATTATTTCAGTTCTTACCCCATGTAAGCTGGTGTGAGGCGGGTGAATTGCTGAGCGGTGGTGGCCGAAGCGGTGATGGTTAGCATATCCTCCGAGTCGCACCTCTCCCAGTCATACGGGTCGTTCTCCAACACACTTTGACTCTTCATGGCATTCTCAAACACTGATATTAGTAGCTGGAACAGAACAACCCAAACCATTGATATTTAGCATTACGAGACAACAGGAAGATTATCTATCGTCAGCAGACAGAGGCACAGGGGTTGGGGTCATTTCCATCCAAATTCAGTCAAATTAGGAAGTAAAGATTGGAATTTCAGTTTATTTACTGGATATTTATGAGGTAACGAGCATGTATGGAAAGCTATAGACCTGATAGTCAGGCTTAGTGTAGTAGTCCAAGGTCAGGATATGATCCAGGAAGACGCTGAACTCTGAAGGGAGATGTTTGAGCATTAGGTGATGGTCGTAGGCCTCCTTCAGGTTCCCCACCTGTTCCTGTGAGTAGAGAGAAAAGAACATGAACACACATGCACGTACACATACACATGCACACACACACACTTACTTTGTCTTTGACCTTCCTCCATGGTAGCTGGCCCACCATGAACTCCACCAGCATGTAGAAGAGAGACCAGAGGTCGTCATGGCGACCCATCTCCTGCAGACCCCAGACACACACATCATGTGTGAGCAAGGTGAGAACAGTCATACAGCTGTATATATATACACACAGTACCAGTCAAAAGTTAGGACACACCTACTGATTCCTACCTGGTTAATTAAAGGTGAAATAAATAATAAATGAAAAAAATCCTGTGTTTTTCTTTATTTTTTACTATTTTCTACATTGTAGAATAATAGTGAAGACATCAAAACTATGAAATTACACATATGGAATCATGTGGTAACCAAAAAAGTGTTAAACAAATCAAAATATATTTTATATTTCAGATTCTTCAAAGTTGCCTTGATGACAGCTTTGCACACTTGTAGCATTCTCTCAACCAGCTTCATGAGGAATGTTTTTCCAACAGTCTTGAAGGAGTTCCCACGTATGCTGAGCACTTGTTGGCTGCTTTTCGTTCACTCTGCGGTCCAACTCATCCCAAACCATCTCAATTGGGTTGAGGTCAAGAGATTGTGAAGGCCAGGTCATCTGATGCAGCATTCCATCACTCTCCTTCTTGGTCAAATAGCCCTTACACAGCCTGGAGGTGGGTTTTGGGTCATTGTCATGTTGAAATACAAATTATAGTCCCACTAAGCGCAAACCGGATGGGATGGCGTATCGCTGCAGAATGTTGTGGTAGCCATGCTGGTTAAGTGTGCCTTGAATTCTAAATAAATCACTGACAGTGTAACCAGCAAAGCACCCCCACACCACCTCCTCCAAGCTTCAAGGTGGGAACTACACATGCAGAGATCATCTGTTCACCTACTCTGCGTCTCACAAAGACACACCAGTTGGAACCAAAAATCTCAAATGTGGACTCATCAGATTAAAGGACAGATTTCCACTGGTCTAATGTCCATTGCTCGTGTTTCTTGGCCCAAGCAAGTCTATTCTTCTTATTGTTGTCCTTTAGTAGTTGTTTCTTTGCAGAAATTCGACCATGAAGGCCTGATTCACGCAATCTCCTCTGAATTGGTCCACCCACACAGACAGCATCGTGAAGAAGGCGCAGCAGCGCCTCTTCAACCTCAGGAGGCTGAAGAAATTCGGCTTGTCACCAAAAGCACTCACAAACTTCTACAGATGCACAATCGAGAGCATCCTGTCGGGCTGTATCACCGCCTGGTACGGCAACTGCTCCGCCCACAACCGTAAGGCTCTCCAGAGGGTAGTGAGGTCTGCACAACGCATCGCCATAAAGATCATCAAGGACAACAACCACCCGAGCCACTGCCTGTTCACCCCGCTATCATCCAGAAGGCGAGGTCAGTACAGGGGCATCAAAGCTGGGACCGAGAGACTGAAAAACAGCTTCTATCTCAAGGCCATCAGACTGTTAAACAGCCACCACTAACATTGAGTGGCTGCTGCCAACACACTGACTCAACTCCAGCCACTTTAATAATGGGAATTGATGGGAAATGATGTAAAATATATCACTAGCCACTTTAAACAATGCTACCTAATATAATGTTTACATACCCTACATTATTCATCTCATATGTATATGTATATACTGTACTCTATATCATCTACTGCATCTTTATGTAATACATGTATCACTAGCCACTTTAACTATGCCACTTTGTTTACATACTCATCTCATATGTATATACTGCACTCAATACCATCTACTGTATCTTGCCTATGCCGCTCTGTACCATCACTCATTCATATATCTTTATGTACATATTCTTATCCCCTTACACTTGTGTCTATAAGGTAGTAGTTTTGGAATTGTTAGCTAGATTACTTGTTGGTTATTACTGCATTGTCGGAACTAGAAGCACAAGCATTTCGCTACACTCGCATTAACATCTGCTAACCATGTGTATGTGACAAATAAAATTTGATTTGAACAGTTGATGTGTCTGTTTCTGGAACTCTGTGAAGCACTTATTTGTGCTGCAATTTCCGAGGCTGGTAACTCTAATGAACTTATCCTCTGCAGCAGAGGTAACTCTGGATGTCCTCACGAGAGCCAGTTTCATCATAGCGCTGGATGGTTTTTGCAACTGCACTTGAAGAAACTTTAAAAGTTTTTGAAATGTTCATGTCTTAAAGTAATGATGGACTGTCATTTCTCTTTACTTATTTAAGCTGTTCCTGACATAATATGGACTTGGTCTTTTACCAAATAGGGCTATCTTCTGTATACCACCCCTACGTTGTCACAACACAACTGGCTCAAACACATTAAGGAAAGAAATTCCCCAAATTAACTTTTAACAAGGCACACCTGTTCATTGAAATGCATTCCAGGTGACTACCTGGAGAATGAGAGAATGCCAAGAGGGTGAAAAGCTGTCATCAAAGAAAGGGTGGCTACTTTGAAGAATCTCAAATATAAAATATATTTTTTGTTTAACACTTTTTTGATTACTACATGATTCCATATGTGTTATTTAATAGTTGTGATGTCTTCACTATTATTCTACAATGTAGAAAATAGTAAAAATGAAGAAAATGAGTAGGTGTGTCCAAACTTTTTAAAGGTACTGTGTGTGTGTATATATATAAATAATATTATATATGGTTGACCCAAAGTAAAAGAGAGAGGGAGAGACTCACTTTATTCTTGTGTGCATTGACTGAGGCATAGCGCACAGTTCCTCTGAACCCTGCCACGGGACGGGGCTGAGAGAAAGAGAAGAGCGAGAGAGAAAGAGAGAGAGAGAGATAAGAAATTAGATTCAAGCTGGAGTATTTACACTAGCATACTACTTAGAATGCATGCCCAATACATTGCTTCATTATAAGTGGACATTGGACTGTAGCCAGAGAATTGCACAAATGAAACTGGGACCTAATACATAAACACACACACACACGCACGCCGCAGGCAGGCACGCACACACACAGGGAGGAATACTTACAGGGCGCACTTCCTGACAAGAGTTGGTGAATTGCCGGGCCAGACCAAAGTCAAGCATGTAGCAGCATCGGCACGTGCTGGCCAGGCGCCCCATGGCAAAGTTTGACTGGAGCGGTAAAACACACAGGTAACATCAGTCAGTGCTACTCAGTCTCGTCCTTAACATTAATCTGATTGAACAGGCAATTATCTCAAGGTAAACCCAGTAACACCATGTACTATTATTGTCTTATTAAATGTTCCTTCTTAATAAAAGTGTCTGATATTTAGTCAGGATCATTACGAGATGACCAGGAGACATTATAAGGGGGTCATACATGCTTATGACAAGTTGTGCAATACATTATTACTGCATAATAACGTGATATACCTGCATTAATGATTTAAGTTAAGGTGTTACTAGGAAGTCGTTTATGCTCTCATTTGGTTCCCTCACTCCTGATGCATCACCCCCCACTGTTCCCTCGTCGTGACCCCATGACCTCTTACCGGTTTGATGTCCCGGTGCAGGAAGCCCACAGAGTGGATGCTCTCGATGGCCTCCAGCATCTGCCTGCCCAGCCTCAGAGTGGTGGAGATGGTGAAGGTGCCACGAGACATAGTTCTGCGCAGGTCTGCCAGATTCCTCCCCTATAAGACACAGAAAAGCTATGTTTGTGGGATGGAGTATGGGACATTGTCATGGTCACCCAAGGCTGAGCTACTCAATCATGCATTTACACACATTTTTAAATACGTTATTTGAATCCACAAATCACATTACAATCAAAATGTTTCAAATATTCCAATGAGCGGACACGCTGCACAGCCTACCTGAAGCTCCATCACCACATAGTTGAAGCGGTCATTACGACCACAGCCCACAAAGCGACACACGTGATCTTTCCCTGAAACAGAGAAACATAAATGTCGCTTACATGTCCTAAGGCACACCAGGTATGTACCGTATCTGGCTAAATGATTCATGTAAATATGCAATCAATATTTTCCATAAAGTTTTGATGCAGGTTTTTAAGTGAATTTCCTAGTTATGGACATTTCAGTGTTTTACTAACGATGTCCATTTTAGATGTATTCCTCTCTCTCACCCTGGAGCTTCTTTAGCACAGCCACTTCCATCTTCAGCACCTGTTTGGGCTGCTGTGCAGACTCCACCTTCAGGGCCACGTTGACCTGGCTCAGTTGATCCAGTACCTCGTAAATCTCCCCGAAGCCTCCCCCACCAATCTTCTTCACCTGCAAATGGAATGGAGGAGAAGGTAGAATTCAGGTAGTAAAGAAAGAAGAGAGGTGGTGGGAGAGGAGAAAGCGACAATGAAAATCTATGTGTCCTGTGTGAAAAGTTCCATACTGTACCTAGGGGGAAAACAATGGTACACACACCAGCAGTCCATATCCTACGTTGAACATGATATCCTGAAGACATGTTGAATTAATGAACACTTACGTAACACATTATAGAAAGCAGCCTTGACAATATCTATGCTGCAGTCTGGCTATGAGAAAGGGCGCAGCAACAAAACAGATTTGACGCAAGCTAGCTGTGCCCTTTCTGCAGCCGGAAGTATTTATAGTCACTCACCACTCTCCATCTCTCCCGGACCAGGTCTGTCACTGACAGGATGTCTGCCGCCTGCTCTACAGCGCAACTCATCTCGAGTGCTCCCAACGAAGGTCTCAACCTGGCATTAGTGTCACTGGCTTCTTACTGCAGTAAGGGAGAAAGGACAGAGACAATTAGATGTTTAATCTGACAAATCGTGCAAAAGTATTGGAGACCTTGGCTACCTCCATCTACATGTGTCCTCAGTGAGATGTCTTAATTTGCGTGCTGTCACTGTCATTTACCAATAAACTAATGTAAAGGATGTATTGAAACATTTTAATCTATTTGTTTATACCCACAGCTATAACAACTATTGTTTATATCAAACTGGATAATCACTGAAAATATTCATAGCCCAATCCGCAGAATCTACAACCTCTATTGCACGCTAGCTACTTTTTTTTGCCAAGTCCTTTACTGCACTAGGTGGTTTTAAGAATGTAATACTCATGCATTACCACACTGACAGAATGACATTAGAGCTGCTTGTTCACAACTTCCCTTAACCCTCTTTGATGCTTCAGTTAGCCAACAGACATAGCTAGCTAGCAATTTACCAAACCAACATATCAATCCTATTCCAGCATACTCAGCACATTTAGACAAACTCTGTCAATAAGAATTTGATTTGATATTATCGGCCAAGCTGGTTGGCTCGCTAGCTAACGTTGGGTCTAATGTCTTGCAGTAGAGGGAAAAATTGTACAGTTAACTGGCATTGATACAATTTGCTAGCCTGCACCAGGACGACCTTACCTTGCTTCGCTTAACAATAAAGCGCCACCCTCTGGCTCGGCATCCACTGCCTGGCAGCGTTAAGCTAGTTATCAACAAACCAATGCTAGCGAAGCTATCTTTCTAGATAACTAACGTTAGCTAGTTACAGTACCTAGCGAACTATCCGACATGTACCAGCTAGTTAGTTGGTACAAGCAAATGTTTTTTTCTTATCTCTGGAATAAGTCATTTAGCTACCTAGCAAAATAGCTAGCATGCTATTTAACGTTAACGTTAGCTAGCCTAGCTAGCAAGGCAGATGCACATGCGGCAGTTTCATCCTAACTTATTACATCCAAACCTACCTTGTTTGATTGCACCATTTCCAAACATGTAGCTACTATTTAAAATGCAGGCAGTTAACTGACATATCCACATATCCATTGCTGTGAGTCCTGCTTTCAACTCTTAAAACATGTTATTGTGCACATAACGGAATGGCTAGAAGGTTTCTCCTCCGCTCATTCACACAACAGCATCGGTTACGTCACGGGCAAGCGCTCCCCCTTACATTGATCATCCCTCTGCATCTTTGCAGAGTTCTCTCTGTTTATCTCCGCTGCCGGGCTAGGAAGACGGAATATAGATGTCACTGTCACAGCATTATCAGAACCAACAGTGTTTCCTGGCACATGCGGAGAATGTGATGAGATTCTGAGAGTACAGTATTATGCGCAAAAAAAAGTGGCACCCTCAGGACAGCAACGCAGAGTCAATGCAGAGTCAGTGCAGTACTGCATTGACACCTGAATATTATTGACAATGACAGGGTACTGGCATTGAACAAATTGCAGTTCAGACAGCCAATTAAATCAATGCTAGTTGTGCTATAAAATTCTACAATAGATATCTTTGGAAATTCAAATGATGCTTTATGATATATCCACATCTCCAAAGTATGACGGCGCGGCAGGTAGCCTAGTGGTCAGAGAGTTGGGTCAGTAACAGAAAGGTTGCTAATCGAATCCCCGAGCTGACAAGGTACAACTCTGTCGTTCTGCTTCTGAACATGCCAGTTAGCCCACTGTTCCTGTCATTGTAAATAAGAATATGTTCTTGACTGAGCAGTGACGCTTTCAAAAAGAGAGAAGTTAAATGCACGGGCTTATGTGTTTGACTTGCCTAGTTAAATAAATATGACATTGCCTAGTGTACTACCCCGTGCATGCACCCCTTTGGGAGCCCCCCTGAAGGAAATCCCCCTCAGAAGCACTGGGTAGAATCGATTATGCTGAACTGCGGGGTACCGGTCCATGGCCCATGACGGGATCGGCAAAAGCGGTGAGGGAGGATCTCAAATATTCTGCGCCGCTCGGTCATGTTGTCAACAAGGCAGCGTCTTCCAGCATCTTCCAGAAACAAGGCAGCATCTTCCAGAAACATACATCTATTTTCCATAAAATATATGTTAGAATTGTTAAACTAGTTTTCATTGGAATGGCATATATCAAACTCAATCACTTTTGCATGTGAAAATACAGAATCCTACTTATTACTTAATGCTTAGTTACGTAACTTTTGTTTGGAGCCGGCTTTGAACGGGGCACCTGGCTCACGCCCGGGAGTCAGACGGTTTCATAACGAATGCAAAATCAACTTTCGACCTGTGCAAAACACGCCTACCATGGCGCCCAGGCCAGATTAATCGAATCCCCTCATTGCCAGGGTGTGCTGCAATTTACTGGATGATGCCACAAGCAGTGGGACAACCTTATAAGGACATGGATATAGGCGTGGTCAGACAATCGGATTGGACAGCAGACGTCAGTTGAGCGGTTGAAGGGTGAGGCGGAGCATTCACGAGCTCAGAACTTCAACGCGTTGGCGCAGCTTCACAGATTTATAAATGCTATGTGTAGTCTGATGTATCAGTGAATGCAATAGAGACAATGTATTTGACAGACAGATCTATGAAAAATACGCAAATAACCAAATGTACTTGACATTTTGATCATACCCAACGGAATCAGTGGTTTATGTACGTACACACTCGATGCGGGGAGAAAGTTGCTGGACATGTTTTCCTGAAAGTGTGTTATTATTTCACCGTGTGCAACATTGTAGCCACTGTACTTACATGGATTTGTGGTTGAACAACAAATATCCCAAATCCCGTGTTTGAATGGTTTCGATGCAAGTTGTTTACTCTATGGCCTGAAGAAAAGTTGTCGAACTCGAAGTAAATGTTATCTGTTGCGCACGATCCCGTAGTGGAGCTGCATGCATTCGACTTTGGCCCAAAGGAAATTGGCTCCGTAGAACTCGCTGTCATATACATAAAATGATATTGAAACAGTAAGTGTCAATTAATTTAATTAATGGTATATCACGTGTGTTGTCGATCTACATGATCGCAAAATATGGAGTTGCAATTGTAAACACAATCTCATGGGAGTATGCACTTCGTGTTTTGTAGGTTTAGTTTGACTTTAATGAAGCCACGATGTGATTTTAGTGGCCTGGCCATATTTAGCACATAAACTCGTGCGCAGATTGTTACTGTATGTAATTTTCGAAGGCAACAGTGTGGCAACAATACTTTACTACAACACAAAAGGTTGCCTGAAATTTGCATCCAATTGGCTGGGACTGGGGGCTCCGAGAGGGGGGTGGAAAGCGACTCTACTTGTTTTCTCTCGCTTCCTGTATTTCTCGTTGTCAAATGGCAGTTCTGTACAGTCCACGCCTCAAACTGTCTCTGCCTGCTATTATCACAGTCGAAACCAACATCTACGGTGTGTAAATAATGGGCCGACACGACTACTTTTGTGTCTGTGATGTCACTATATTAATTGGATTTGGAAGTATTTCAGCATTATTAATACTTTGCTTCTTGAATACTTGTACAGTGCATGCTCTCTGAACGTATTTTACTTTAAATATAATTAGCCTAGTTCTTTCCTCTGAGCCAAGCAAACAGGTCTGTCCTGCACACATGCTCGTTGAAAACTTACTTCACACATATTTTACCAGTCATTTCCCTCACCCTCTATCTTTCAGGGCCCCACACATGAATGAGGGACATCTGGGGATCCAGGGCCGCCGTGACCCTTAACAGCAGCAAACTTCTTCAGATCTGACTTGAGGGAGGAGGTGTGTGTTCTCCGCCCTCTACTCTTTCCTGTAGGACTTATGTTTCCTCCCGAGTCCCTCTGTTCTCGCCGTTAAACAAAGCAGGACACAACGGTCCCAGACCGAGGCAGTGTAGGCAGAAACACTTGGCCTCGTCCTTGTTTTTTACTCAAGTGACTGGGGATATATATAAAGGATATATATATAAAGGACCTCAACTTTTTTACCCGCTGTTTTTTTTTTTTTTTTTGCTTGATGATTATAGTATGAGTCATCCTCCCCAGCAGAAAGTGATCCCTGATAAGAGTGGGGGCAAACATCGGGCTGCAGCTGCCATGAAGGAGCCCACAGTGCAGCACGCGGGGGATGTCTTCTATGGCGGTATGGGCCCCCCGGCTCTGGAGTCTGCTCACAGGGTAGGGGAGCCTGGAGGTCACGGCTCTGGGGTCTTCAACCCAGAGAAGGGGCCCCAAAGTCGTGCACACTATCAGCAGACTGCCTCTGTCAAATGGATGCACCAGGACCACATCCAAGCTGCTGGTTGGTCTCAGGATGCTTCCGGGCCCCTGCCAACCAATTCATGGGGGCAGAACTTTAGCCCGTATATGGACGGCTTGAACAACGTTAGGGTCCAGATGGCCTTCCCCAAAGGGAGCCATGATGAAGGAGCTGCTCTGCAGATGGGGCCAGCAGAGAAACAGGCTCCAGGTTCCATGGAGGTTTACAGGGAGGCAACCCAAGCTCAAGCCCAGGCTAGGGGCTTAGAGTGGGGGCAGCAAGCTGCGGCAGCCGCCATGCGTCAAGCCCAGCTCCAGGCCTTCCAGCAGGGCCATAAGGGTGTAGATCTCCAGGCTCAGCCCCCCCATGCCCCCTCCTCTCACCCCACCATGCAACCAGGGTCCTTGATGCAGCCCATCCAGCTGGCGTTCGGACCCACCAAACAGCACCTTCCATCTGGGTACTACCCAGTGTTCCAGGGGGGCACCAAGGCCATGCCCAACCTGAGCTACAACGAGCAGCCAAAAACCCAACAACAACACCAACTGATGCAGCTTCAGATGCAACAGCAGCAGCAACAACAACAGAAGAAGCAGCAACAACAGTTACATCAGCAGCATCATCATCAACAACAACAACAGCACCAGTTGCAGCAACAGCTCCAGCACCAAATGCAACAGCATCAGATCCAACTGCAGCTGAATCAGCAGTATCACAAGCAGCAAATACAACAGGAGCAACGGCAACAAATGCACCAGCAGCAGCTTCAACCGCCACACAGTTTACCACCGCAGGAAATACTGCAGCCGCAGTCTCAGCAAAAGCAGCAGCCAAACCAACACTTCCTGAGTTATAACCAGCCCCCTGACAACTGTCCGTCTAGAGCTAGCCCCTCAACCCCTCAGAAGGACATGCCTCTGTCTGTGGAGACTCAGGGACAGGGACATACACCGGATGTAGAGACCCCGTCCGCTGACCCATCAAGCACATCCTCCGACCCCTGCCCCCCAAAACTCACATCAGACCCCATGTCACCCTCAGACGCATCTCCGGCTGCCCCCCGTCGCTCCCGCCGCCTCTCCAGAGACGGGCTATCACCACTCGCGGACCCTCCCTCACTATCCCCCTGGAACCAGACCTTCAGAGAGGTACCCCAGAACGGTGTGGTAGCCAGACGAGAAGGGGGGGGTACACAGGGGCCGACTGGGGGGGTTATCCAGAGTACGCGCCGGAGGAGGAGGGCGTCGAAAGAGATCAACTTGGAGACTCTGGCCCAGAAGGCTTCCGAGAGGGAATCACTGCCCTCCTCCAAGATGGCCAAGGTTTGTTTACACTCTTTTGTTTAGTTCAACCAGGCCTACAACCTGTTCCAAGTTCATCTCACATTGTGGCCTAGGGTAGTCCAGCGGTCTAAGCCCCTGCGTCTGGATCACATGTACTGTGTATCGCTGCAAGCATTGGTTTGAATCTGACCCACTGCTCTAGCATTGTCCTCCTATCAACTTTTCTCTCTATCATCGGTCCAATAAACACAAAATACAAAAGGTGTGGCTCTGCCAGACTCCTTTAAAGAAACATACACAAAACAATCATTCACATAGACCTCTGAACAGCAAGTGTTCAAAATTGTCGCTGTACGCGAAGGCCGACACAATGGGCCAGGGAAATAAGGATGTTGATTAAATAACTCATGTATTTCCTGAAGGTAGTAATAATGTGACTCCTAAATGAACAGACAACAATACTTCTACTGTTATTTTCGCTCACTTGTACAGTACATGCAGTTAAATTATACATATATTCCTAATTTAATCTTTCTGCAAGTGCTGAATTTTCACACACAGCGGCCTGACTATTGAATTTAGATGAGTTCCTCGGATGACAGGAAAACTGATTGTGTCTTTCCCCTACTTTTCTGCCACTGTGACCACTGCAACACTCTGTTCCTCTTCCAAGAGGAAGATAATGGTTTCTGTGCAGGACTTCCCCTTATGCTGTACTTCTGTGAGAAAATAGTGATTCCTAGCCTTGCTGTCAGGAATTTATGATGTTGACGTTTCCCTTTAGGCACACCCACTAAAGCAGCTGCATTTTTTTCAGGACTTGTTTTTCAAAGGCAAAACATGTTGGTTATTGAATAAATCAGCAGAGAGGGGGAGAGAGAGCGAGGGGGAGACTGGTTGCAGACTGCAGAGAGAGAAAGTGTGTGCTGGGTGCAGACTGCAGAGAGAGAGCGACTGTGCTGGGTGCTGACTGAAGAGAGAGACTGGGTGTGCTGGGTGCAGACTGCAGAGAGAGACTGAGTGCAGACTGCAGAGAGAGACTGGGTGCAGACTGCAGAGAGAGACTGGGTGCAGACTGCAGAGAGAGACTGGGTGTACTGGGTGCAGACTGCAGAGAGAGACTGGGTGCAGACTGCAGAGAGAGACTGGGTGCAGACTGCAGAGAGAGAGAGACTGTGCTGGGTGCAGACTGCAAAGAGAGAGAGACTGTGCTGGGTGCAGACTGCAGAGAGAGAGAGAGAGACTGTGCTGGGTGCAGACTGCAGAGAGAGAGAGACTGTGCTGGGTGCAGACTGCAGAGAGAGAGAGAGAGACTGCTTGGGTGCAGACTGCAGAGAGAGAGAGAGAGAGACTTCTGGGTGCAGACTGCAGAGAGAGAGACTGTGCTGGGTGCTGACTGCAGAGAGAGACTGGGTGCAGACTGCAGAGAGAGACTGGGTGCAGACTGCAGAGAGAGACTGGGTGCAGACTGCAGAGAGAGACTGGGTGCAGACTGCAGAGAGAGACTGGGTGCAGACTGCAGAGAGAGACTGGTGGCAGACTGCAGAGAGAGAGACTGGGTGTGCTGGGTGTAGACTGCAGAGAGAGACTGGGTGCAGACTGCAGAGAGAGACTGGGTGCAGACTGCAGAGAGAGACTGGGTGCAGACTGCAGAGAGAGACTGGGTGTGCTGGGTGCAGACTGCAGAGAGAGACTGGGTGCAGACTGCAGAGAGAGCCTGGGTGCAGACTGCAGAGAGAGCCTGGGTGCAGACTGCAGAGAGAGCCTGGGTGCAGACTGCAGAGAGAGACTGGGTGCAGACTGCAGAGAGAGACTGGGTGCAGACTGCAGAGAGAGACTGGGTGCAGACTGCAGAGAGAGAGACTGGGTGCAGACTGCAGAGAGAGAGACTGGGTGCAGACTGCAGAGAGAGAGACTGGGTGTGCTGGGTGTAGACTGCAGAGAGAGACTGGGTGCAGACTGCAGAGAGAGGAAGTGTGTGCTGGGTGCAGACTGTTGAAGCAGCTACATGTCTGCACACCTCTACATTCCTCAGGGCTCTTCCTCCCCAGCCATTCAGCTGAGCCAGGGAGGGGCTGTGGCTTGCAGCCTGGAGCCGCTCCAGACTCTCCCTCCCCAGTCATTCAGCTGAGCCAGGGAGGGGCTGTGGCCTGGAGCCGCTCAGGACTCTCCCTCCCCAGTCATTCAGCTGAGCCAGGGAGGGGCTGTGGCCTGGAGCCGCTCAGGACTCTCCCTCCCCAGCCATTCAGCTGAGCCAGGGAGGGGCTGTGGCCTGGAGCCGCTCAGGACTCTCCCTCCCCAGCCATTCAGCTGAGCCAGGGAGGGGCTGTGGCCTGGAGCCTGGAGCCGCTCAGGACTCTCCCTCCCCAGCCATTCAGCTGAGCCAGGGAGGGGCTGTGGCCTGGAGCCTGGAGCCGCTCAGGACTCTCCCTCCCCAGCCATTCAGCTGAGCCAGGGAGGGGCTGTGGCCTGCAGACTCCCACTCCTCCACATTCTCTCCCCAACCAGGTGCCTTAATAAAACAGTCATACCTCTGTTATTCACAAACCCAAGGTTCAGCTTCTTTTATTATTTTTTTTTGTTGAGTTTGCTGTGTGGGGTGCAGTTTTGAGGCATTTACTGTAGTCAAATGAATTAGATTTCAAATGTATTTCTCTGGCCTGGCTTGAATGTAGTTGCTAATGTTGTGTATTTTCACTAGTACCAGATTTTCAATACGTTTTGTAAGCTGACAGTAACCATTTGCTGCTTATAAGTAACTGGTTGTTCATACAACGTGTGCAGTGCTTTCCTGATTCTATTTGTGAAACGGGATCTTGCAACACTGAAGACTGCCTTTAAGCAATGTCCATAAATTGTCTGTGACATGCATACCTACAGTCTGAGATGAACAATTGCTGCGGGGGTTTCATTTAATTTGTCAAGCATGTAGAATGGAAAGTTCACTATTTGCCATATTTACTTCCACTTTCTCTTCTACTCCCTTACATATTGTCTATATTATATCTATATTATCTCCTTTCTCTACTTATTTCTATCTCTGTTATTCCCCTCTTCTACCCCCCCAGCAGCAGGGGGAGGGTCTTATGGGCAGACAAGCTGGTATGGTGCCCCTGGTTATCCCCGTGTCTGTGCCAGTGCGCCAGGGTCAGACAGGCCCTCCGGGCCAGCACGCCCTGCTCCCACCCCAGCCCCAACACAAGCCCTCGGTCATTGTAGCGAGCCGCCGCTCACTGAGGAAGTCCCTCTCGGAGAGCTTCAGCCAGGTAGGTCCTGTGGCATGCAGACCTTGGTTGTATTCATTAGGCTAGGCGTAGTAAAAATGTTTTGCAGCATTTTAGTGTTCTTTGTTGGACAAGTTCACATAGTTCCTCACTGTTTTCTTCTGTTTTGGTGCCTAATGAACACAATCTAGGGTTCAAATAGTATTTGCTTTCTTTCACATACTTTGAGTGTTTGTTTGAGCCTGCCTGGAGTTCCAGGTGGATGCGGTTTGCCCTTTTCTGTTTGTTCTGTTGTGCCAGCCAGGCAAGCTCGATCAAGCACAGTTAAAGTATATGAAAAAAATAAAAATACTATTTGAACCCAGATATGATGACCTGCTGGGGGGACATGTTTTAGTATGTAGAAATTAGGCCTTAACTCCACAATGGGTTGGGTTGTCATGCGCTATCGTTCAATAGTGCTATTGACTGTATGTTTGTTAATCTCATGTGTAACTCTGTTGTTATTTTTGTCGCACTGCTTTGCTTTATCTTGGCCAAGTCTCAGTTGTAAATGAGAACTTGTTTTCACCTGGCCTACCTCGTTAAATAAAGGTGTTTTCACCTGGCCTACCTCGTTACATAAAGGTGTTTTCACCTGGCCTACCTCGTTAAATAAAGGTGTTCTCAACTGGCCTACCTCGTTAAATAAAGGTGTTTTCACCTGGCCTACCTCGTTAAATAAAGGTGTTTTCACCTGGCCTACCTCGTTAAATAAAGGTGTTTTCACCTGGCCTACCTCGTTAAATAAAGGTGTTCTCACCTGGCCTACCTCGTTAAATAAAGGTGTTCTCACCTGGCCTACCTCGTTAAATAAAGGTGTTCTCACCTGGCCTACCTCGTTAAATAAAGGTGAAATAAATCAAATAAAAAATAGGACTCAATGTAGCCACTTTGATGTAGAGGCCAAAAACATTCAATGTGGTTTCACAACGTTATTATTTAGCGACTTCATTAATCCCGCCGGTGACTTCCCCTTTCTCTGTCCTCTCTGGTGACTTCCCCTTTCTCTGTCCTCTCTGGTGACTTCCCCTTTCTCTGTCCTCTCTGGTGACTTCCCCTTTCTCTGTCCTCTCTAGTGACTTCCCCTTTCTCTGTCCTCTCTGGTGACTTCCCCTTTCTCTGTCCTTTCTGGTGACTTCCCCTTTCTCTGTCCTCTCTGGTGACTTCCCCTTTCTCTGTCCTCTCTGGTGACTTCCCCTTTCTCTGTCCTCTCTGGTGACTTCCCTTTCTCTGTCCTCTCTGGTGACTTCCCTTTCTCTGTCCTCTCTGGTGACTTCCCCTTTCCCTGTCCTCTCTGGTGACTTC